>NC_134859.1:55200000-55345000 GCF_049852395.1 Peromyscus maniculatus bairdii | reverse complement strand
CTGCCCTGGAATTCTCTCTGTGGACCAGGCTGGCTTTGAACTGACAGAGATCCACCTGCCTCTGCCTCCCAAGTGCTGGGATTAAAGGCATGTGATATCACCACCTGGCTCAGAAGGACTTTCATACTGACCCAGCTAAGAGCAAATGATTATGTAAGTCATTTTATCCAATCTATTAAAAGCACTCATGATGGTTTTATTCAGCTCTGAATCCAAGCTTTTGATTCATGACTTCCATTTCCTGACATTTAAAAAATTTTATGGGCCTGGAGAGATGGCTCAGTGGTTAAGAGCATTTGACTGCTCTTCCAGAGGTCCTGAGTTCAATTCCCAGCAACCACATGGTGGCTCACAACCATTTGTAATGGAATCAGATTCCTTCTTCTGGTGTGCATGAAGACAGAGCACTCATATACACAAAATACATGAATAAATAGATCTTAAAAAAAAAAAAAAAGAGTTGCATGGACATGGTGTCCCTTCACAGCAATAGAAACCTTAAGACACCTCCTAAGAGCTGAGCTTATGGGCGTGAACTGCCACATCTGACTATGTTGTACTTGATGGGCCAGCGAGATGGCGTAGCTGGGAAGGGTTCCCTGCCACTGAGCCTGATGACTGGAATTTGATGCCTGGAACTCACATGGTCTGACTGTACATGCATGCCTCATACCCTAAAAATATATAAAATACTTGTAAAAATTTGGAATATATATTTTGAAAAATAAATATGTACCCACATTTATTATATAAAAAAGATTTATTTATTTATTTATTTTTGGCCAAGCATGGTGGTACACACCTTTAATCCCAGCCCTTGGGAAGTAGAGGCAGGCCTGTGAGATTAAGGCTAGCATAGTCTACATAATTTCAAACTATTCAGGGTCCAAACCTCCACAGAAAGACCCTGTCTCAAATAAACAAAAAGAAAACGTCTACTTCTTAGCTCTAGAAATACAGCTCAACAGTAGAGCACTTGCCTAGCATACTTGAGGCGTAAACTGGACCCCCAGTACCATGAAAATAAAATATTCCATTTTTTTTTTCAGTGCTGAAGAACCCAGAGTTCCTATCCTAGGCAACTCCTTTACCACAGAACTATTTCCCAAACCCTAAAAATTCTAATAATGAGGGACTTGTAATTCATTTAGCCAAAGGAAGTGTTGAGACGGCCAGGTGTGGTGGTGTACACTTTTATTTAATATCCACACTCAGGGGGCAGAAACCGATGGATCTCTTGAGTTCAAGACCAGCCAGAGCTACATAGTGAGGCCATGCCTCCAAAAAAAAAAAAAAAAAAAAAGGTGTTGGGTAGCCAGCCTGTAGGGGAGCACTCCAGCCCTCGGGAACCTCTGGGCCAGGCTGGATTGCGGAAGGCTGCTCGTGTCCCTGACTGTCTCCATCCGCTGTAAGCTGATAACAGCAGCCTGCTGCACTTAAAATGTAGCCGCAAGAGTGTGTTCCTGAGCTGCCTGCTTGACAGAATTCCCAGGGACCTGGCTTGGGTCAGGTCTCCTCCCTGGAACTAGTCACTTCTGGCCAAGGAGCAGGAGCGTCTTAGTGGCTAGCTGTCTTAGTCACTCTTCTTCCGCTGTGAGGAGACACCGTGACCAAGGCAATTCACAGGAGAAAGCATTGAATTGGGAGCTTGCTTACAGTTTTAGAGGGCTGATCTGTGATCATCATGGTGAGAAGCAGACAGGCACGGTGCTGGAGCAGTGCCAGAGATCCTGATCCTGATCCTGATCCTGATCCTGATCCGCAGGCAGCAGGCAGAGGCAGACAAAGGCCTGGTGGGGGCTTTGGAAACTTCAAAGCCCACCCCTGTGACAGATCTCCTCTAACAAGGCCACACCTGTTCAGCAAGGCTCCATCTCTTTCCTAACAAGTCACCGGCTGGGGATGAAGTATGCAAATATTTGAGCCTATGGGGGCCAGTCTCATTCACACCACCACACAACCAATCCTCTGGACTTGTGGTAGGAGAGAATAGTTCTCAGGGAAAGGCTGCCGGCAGTTCATTGAGGCTGGTTATTTGTCCAGGAGATAATTATCACGCAGACTCCACTAAATGCCGTGAACACCGCCAGCCAATAGGGCTCAGCCCTCATCCATCAGCCTGCATCCTAAGGAGGGAAGAGGTGCTCCCGTAGTGTCTACTGGGTGCTCCTTAGCCTGGCTCTGCTCACCCACCTCCCCTGCTAGGAAACGGGAGCAGCAGCTTGCTCTGAACACAGAGGGGGCCCTCCTGCGGCTAGCTGGGGGCATGGCCTTTGAGAAGGGCCCTGGTGGCTAGGAGGCAGTCGCCCCAAGCTCTGTGTCAGGGGCAGCAGCAGCTGCTCAGACTTGCTGGCCAAGAGTAGTTGGCGAAGGGAGTGACTTCCTGTTGAGCAGGGATCTTTGTTGGCTTGTAAGTCAGCCCCCAGAGAAACTGGGGTTTTCATTATACAAATAGAAAACCAAGACAGGCTCACGGGCATGTTCCCAACACCCCCAGCTGGTTGAGGGAGTGTGGGGGCGGGAGCTTACACCCCAGGTTGTCCCTATCCCCCCCTTTCTGCTCTGCTCCTAATGCTCAGGAATGGACGGGGCAGTGGTGTATGTCCGTGCACAAAGGTGGAGGTCGGAGGACAACTTGCAGGAATTCGTCTGCTCACTCCTTTCTTCGGGTGGGTCCAGGGGAACGAACTCGGGTCATCACTGGCAGAAAGTACCTCTACCCTGAGCCTGAGATCTCACTGGTCCGCACTGGTGTCTTTTCGGTTTGTTCTGTGACTCACTGAGTTTTCACCAAGGCTGTCCCTGTGACCATGGGTTTGGAACTATCCTATGGAACTTGGTGAGCTCTGCGGGTCACGTGGGAGTCTTAAGCCAGTTTCCTGACTCAGGCTTCAGCATCCCTGCCTTCAGGGCCTCAGGCAGGATGGAACCCAGGCTGAACTAGCTGTGTCTACAGAGAAGCCAAGAGGTCAGTTTGGGGCCAAGACCATGGTGAATGGTGCAGATGTCGTGAGGAGGTTGAAACTACACCAAAAAAAAAAAAAAAAAAGGCGGTACCCAGAGGTCAGAAGAGAGGGGAGCACCTGGTAAACAGCAGCAGGAAGTCCAGGCAGGGCCTGACCAGTCCCCAGCAGACACTGTGTTGTGAGTGTTGTGGCCACTGTGGATACGTTAACAGGAAACCTATAGGGAGCCTTGATGTTCTTAAGATAGGTCTTGGAGGGGCTGATCCACCAACAGCTCATCTCACCTTGACCCATCCTTTCCAGCTGTTTCTCTTCATAAGTTTCCCTGCTGCTAAATACTAGAAGCCTCTCTCTTCCCCTCTCCTCCCTCCTCCTTGCTTCCCCCCGCCCCCCACTTTTAGACAGGGTTTCTCTGTGTAGCCCTGACTGCCTTGGAACTCACTCTGTAGCCTAGGCTAGCCTTGAACTCAAGAGATCTGCCTGCCTCTGCCTCCCAAGTGCTGGGATTAAAGGTGTGTGCCACCACCGCTCGGCCAGAAGCAAGCCTCATGAACCTCCATAATCACAGTATCCACACTGTAAGTGCCCACTAACGTTTGAACAAATGTCTGCATTTAGCTCAGTGCTGCTTGGCCCAGGCCCTAACTCAAGAGACTGGATTAAGCAGCAGCAGCATGGCATTCAAGGTGCTGAGCTCATGCCCACGGATGCTTTCTGGGATCCGCAGTGGAAAATGAGAAATAATAAGACAGGTAACAGACATGGGCTTCAAGAGAGTGTGAGGAGCAGACAAGGGGCCTTAGATGTCTGAGGGAATCTCACCGGTAGGAAGAAATGATGACCGTGAGTGTTTGTGAAATGTAAAATGAGCACAGAGCCACAGGATGAATAAAGTTGACTCCTGAGTCTTAGGCCTTATCAACAATGCACCTGTGTGAATGACCCTCAGCGGCAGACTCTTCGTGCATTTAGGACGGAAGTGATTGCTCTGCTGGACTGAGGTGAAGTATAAGGCCTAAGGCCTAAAGGGCTTCTGGCTGGGCATTGTGGCAGCACATGCCTGGAATCTCAGCACCCAGGAAGATGAGGCAGGAGGATTGTATAGTTTGGTCTATGCAACAAGTTCTAGGCTAGACTGGCCTATATAGTGAGACCCTATCTCAAGAAATCCCCTCCCTCAAAAGCCAACAAAAATCAAAATTATTCCTATACTTCTTACCCCATGAGGAACACCCGGCTAGCTTTTCTCAAATGCAGATTCTGAGAACCTCACTGCACCAGTGATCACACCTGCAGGCCCAGCCCTTGGGAGGCCTAGAGGATCAGGAGTTCAAGGCCAGCCTGAGCTATACAAGACTTGCCTTAAAAACAAATAAAACAATGAAACCCAGGCCTGGTGGCTCATGACTGTCATCCCAGCACCCAGGTGGGCTGAGGCAGTAAGTTCAAAAGTTCAAGGCCAGCCTGAGCTATACAAGACTTGCCTTAAAAACAAATAAAACAAGCTGAGCGGTGGTGGCACACACCTTTAATCTCAGCACTGGGGAGGTAGTGGCAGGCAGATCTCTGTGAGTTTGAGGCCAGCCTGGGCTACAGAGTGAGTCCCAGGACAGGTGCCAAAGCTACAAAGAGAAACCCTGTCTCGAAAAAACAAACAAAAAAGTAACTAAGGGGTAGTGTGGTAGGCACAGGATGTTCTCTCCCTGAGCTGCATTCGTCAGAACCAGGGATACAGGGCAGCCAGCCGCACAGAGGATGCCAGGGCATGTTGAGAATGGGGGTCGACGCTGAAGACTACCCTAAAGGCTTGTGGTTTCAAATGTTATCAGAGGCTTGCTTCTCTTGTGAGATATCAGGTCTGTGGCTACAGAGCTGGCTAAAGCCCAGGCAAAGGATTCTGGGATGGGGTGGATAAGGGACACAGAGTGGGGCAGCTGCCTCTGGAAGCAGCCAGACTGTCCCCAGCTGCGGCAAGGGTAGAGGATCAGGTGACAGTCCCCTAGCCCAGCCCCGGAACTAACACCCTCCTCCTCTTCACACAGGCACCTTGGCCGGCCTGCCCCCCCAGCCTGTCAAAGCTCGGAATAATCCTGAGAACCAGACAGCAGGATGGAAGGGACTCTGCTGAGCGCCCTGCTTCTCCTGGCATTTCTTGGTAGGGACAGGGATGCGGAGGGGGGCAGGTGGACCTGTATCCCAACCCGAAGGGACTAGGTGTAGATGGAGTTAGTACTTGATGCAATATTTTTGGTTGAGTAGAAACCCAGAAAGATACACACAGGAAGTCTGCGCAGGCCTGGGGGCAGAGAGACACCTTCTGGGGTGCTGCTTCATGCCCAGTGACCCCTTCCTTCTCAATGTATCCCAGGCAGGAGCCAGGGCAACAAAGATGAGCTGAAACTGTATCACCATCTCTTTGACAATTACGACCCAGGATCCCGGCCAGTTAGGAGGCCTGAGGACACTGTTACCGTCACCCTCAAGGTCACCCTAACCAACCTCATCTCACTGGTAAGATTGACCCCCACACCCCCACACCCCAAATCCTAAGCCTGCACACTCTCTTCCAGCCCTAACTCCTGGAATCAGACAGGCTCCTTCCTCTTGTAGAATGAGAAGGAGGAGACCCTGACCACCAACGTCTGGATCGGAATTGTGAGTCAGATCCGGGGAGCCGTGTGAGGGTTCCTTTCTTCCCACCCGGTGGGAGATGGCGAGCACACCCCCCCTTCCATCCTCTACCTCTTAGGACTGGCAGGACTACAGGCTCAATTTCAGTAAGGCCGATTTTGCCGGCGTCGAAACCCTGCGGGTCCCTTCAGAATTTGTATGGCTGCCAGAGATTGTTCTGGAAAACAAGTGAGGATTGGCCAAGAGGCCAGGCTGCAAGGGGGGGGGGGGGGTTCTGGCGGACCTGGTTGGTGGGAGAGGTCCAGGAGTCTTTTCAATACCGTGACAAGCTCGGTCTTCACAGTATCGATGGGCAGTTTGGAGTGGCTCACACCTGCAATGTTCTGGTCTACGAGGGAGGCTTTGTGACCTGGCTGCCCCCCGCCATCTACCGCAGCACCTGCGCAGTGGAGGTCACCTACTTCCCCTTCGACTGGCAGAACTGCTCTCTCATTTTTCGGTGGGAAGAGTCACTGCAAGCAGGAGATTAGGGGCCTCGCGCAGGGGCGGGGGCAGGGCCTGATGCGGAGGAGCGGGTGGGGTCTCTGTGGAAGGTGTGCGTGCGGATGGCGGAGCGGGGCACCGAAATGAGTGGGAAGCTGGACCTGGGCTTGCAGTAGGGGCGGGCACAGGCTTCTTGCTGCCATCTTGGGGTTTTATCCCATAGTCCCAGCTACTCCCTCCTCAGGAGGAGTCTGAGGTGTAAAAAAAAATCACGTGAGTCCAGGAGTTCCTTGAACCACGTGGCCAGCCCCGGTGGCCACCAAACCAGACCAAAAGGAAGTAGATCTGGAAGCGGATGTGCTGGGGGGATGCGGGCATGAGTGGAGCCCTAGGGCCCTTCCAGATCCCAGCTTCCGGGGAGGGACTAGGAAGGGCCCCAGCTTCTGGGGTGAAGCCTGGCCCTGGTTCACAGCTCCCAGGCCTACAGTGCTGAAGAGGTGGAGTTCGTCTTTGCGGTGGATGACAATGGCCAGCCTATCGACCACATTGAGATCGACACGGAAGCTTTTACTGGTGAAGGCCTATCCCTTTTTCAAAAACCAGGAGGGGACTTGCAGCGTGGGGCTTGACGTGGGCCACACTGCTTGAGCTGGCTCTTCTTGAAGTCAACCTCGGTTGTCACTCTAGGCCACTCTCTTCCTATGGTCTTTCTGCACCCTGACCAGAAACGCCCCTCTCGGCCCATACTTCCCCCATGCAGACAGCCCAGGGTCCAAGTGGTTCACACAGGCCCAGACAGCTGCACCCACCCGCTCAGCCTGGAGTTGCAGGGATGGGGGCTGACTGCGGCCCACCCCACGCCCTGCAGAGAATGGAGAATGGGCCATCGACTACTGCCCAGGCTCGATTCACCGCTATGAGGGAGGCCCTGCGGGAGTCCCTGCAGAAACTGACGTCATCTACACGCTCATCATCCGCCGGAAGCCGCTCTTTTACATCATTAACATCATCATACCTTGTGTGCTCATTTCTGGCTTGGTGCTGCTCGCTTACTTCCTGCCTGCTCAGGGTAAGGGATGACCCCTGACTCCTAACCCCAGGCTGGGCTCGCTCCCTGGATGCCTCTCACAGCATGCTCCCTCCAGCCGGTGGCCAGAAATGCACGGTCTCCATCAACGTCCTGCTAGCCCAGACTGTCTTCTTGTTCCTAATTGCCCAGAAAATTCCAGAGACATCTCTGAGCGTGCCACTACTGGGCAGGTAACCTCAAAGCGGATCCCACAGAGGTGGTGTGTCAGCACGGAGGGCGGAGCCAAAGAAGGCTGGCATAGGGGACTTGCAGTTGTCCCGTTCTGGGCTTTTATTTGGACACAGGGTGGGGCTGGGACAGTGATGGATTATTTGGTCCCCTCGTTCTCCTCACTGCTGCTGGATGCCACCTTGAGGTCTCCCGAGTGTCTCTGTTGAGAGGTCAGTACGGCTCAGTATATCCTCAATCCCATTTCCTCTGACCCGTATCACACCCCTTATTCCTAACGCACCTGATCCCGGGGGACCCCAAGGCCCAGTTGGCGTAGGGTTTGTTGCAGGGATGAGGTGGACCCGTGCAAACCGCGTCCGCACAGGCACAGCCACGCCCCCTGGATCAGGTACCGGGCGCTTGCGCCAGCTGCTGCTCCAGCTTGCCGAATCCCCTGCCCTGTGGCCATGGCTACCCGGGCCAGCGCCCGACCCGGATCCCCAGTGTCCGGGGCTGGGTCCGGGCAACCGTCGCTGCTGTCCAGTCTCTGCACCTCCTGCTGTAGCCACAGGGCTGAGATCTGCATTGAGGGTACAGGGGCTAGAGGTCCCTGTTTTCGCCCTCCCCCGTTTCTTCCCATCCCTCAACTCCCCAGAGCTGCACCTCTAACAAGGTGGCGCCAAAGCTCATGATGCTGGTCGCAGCTTCTCTTAGCACCAGCCCTAAGGTGGCCTTCGGGGCAGGCGGCTTATCGGATTCCAGGGACTCCTGGGACTTAAGTTCTCGGAACCTTTGCACCAGATATTCCTGAGCTGCGGCCACAGCAAGTTCCAGGGAAGATAGAAGCGGAGGCTGCAGGGCCACCTGGAGAAGCAGGGGTGGTGGAGCGCTCTGGTCACAGGGAAAGGGTCACAGCAGCAGGCGCTGGAGCCCTCTCCAGATGCCGCCTTTGGGTGGGCCATTCTCCTACCCTCACCTCGGTGGAGCTGTGGAAGTGGTAGACCCACAGCAGGGTGTCCAAGTTGCTGGGAGTCCCCTTCATGTCCGCAGCAGATGGTAGGTGCAGGGGGGGCGGGGACAATACTGGAGCGATGGAGGGGTAGCAAGGGGAGTCACCCCACCTCCTGTGCAGAGGTGTTTGTGAGGTAGAGGGCAGCCAGCGGCCTCTCGTTTCGATGGACGCCGTGACGTCATGCCTTTTGGGTATCTCAGGTATCTTATTTTCGTCATGGTGGTTGCCACGCTCATTGTTACGAATTGCGTCATCGTGCTCAATGTGTCTTTGCGGACGCCGACCACTCATGCCACATCCCCTCGGCTGCGCCAAGTAAGCGCTGGTTGAGGCAAGGACAGCCCAGGGGGGGAGGCGGGCTTGGACCTCACCTCTGCCCTGGCCACAGATTTTATTGGAGCTGCTGCCACGCCTCCTGGGCTCGAGCTCACCCCCGGAGTCTCCGCGAGCTGCCCCACCCGCGAGGCGAGCCTCGTCCGTGGGCATTCTGCTCCGAGCAGAGGAGCTCATCCTCAAGAAGCCGCGGAGCGAGCTTGTGTTTGAGGGGCAGAGATACCGGCACGGAACTTGGACCGGTGAGCACCGCTCTCGTGGGTCTAAGGCAGACGGTCGAAGTCGGGGAAGCTCTTTAGTGACCCAGCACTGGGTGTCGCCCTTTCAGCGGCCCTCTGTCAGAACCTGGGTGCTGCAGCCCCTGAAATCCGCTGTTGTGTGGATGCTGTGAACTTCGTGGCTGAGAGCACACGAGACCAGGAAGCCAATGGAGAGGTGGGTTAGGCTGTGGGTGAGCGGCACTCCGGCCCCACCCCGGTCCTTTCGTCCAGTGCGCTAAGCTGTGTCTCACAGGAAGTGTCCGACTGGGTGCGTATGGGGAAGGCCCTCGACAACGTCTGCTTTTGGGCAGCTCTGGTGCTCTTCAGCGTCGGTTCCTGCCTCATCTTCCTTGGGGGTTACTTAAACCAAGTTCCTGATCTCCCCTACCCACCATGTATCCAACCATGAGCCTGCACCAGCGCCAGCCCCGGCCCTCCCCCTGCAAGAAGCCGGTTTTGAAAACGGGCTGATAATAAATCCGTTTTGTGAACTTCCAGAAGGGGTTGTGTGGCCACGTGGGTAGGTCTGGCTCCTCCGGGTCAGCAGAGGGAGATGGGGGGTTTGGCTAGGCACCTGAGGCCAACCCTCTAGGACAGAGAGAGCGTACCCTTGGTTCAGTCTCACGACCTCTTGGCTCCTTTGAGCCATCTGACCCGGTTGACTGCCAATGAGGTTGCACAGACCTAGACATAGGAACACTGAAGCCAGGATGTCAGGCCTGCCCTGAGGGAGCTGGTAAAAACTAAGTACTCTCCAAGTGTCCCATAGGTTTACAACCGAGGATGCCCTGCCCCCCTCTGCCTAATCATCCACCTCACTTCCTCTCCTAAGACTGACTTACCAGATCCTAAGACCTCTCCTCCACCCTCTGCACTCCCAACTCGGAGAGCGCTCCCTGGAAAGTGTCCAGGATTGAGACAAAACAGTGGTGGGATCTTAAAATGGTGGGAGCTGGTTGAATTGTCTTTATTAACAAACGGGATATCCAAGGCCACTACATAGAGAAAGGATACGGGACGGAGAGGGCTACTTGCTGCTCACACTATATACAGATGCAAGCAAGGGGGTAGAAGGGGAGCTCTGAGCTCTCTCCCTCCAGGGAAGGGGAGAGGCTGGGGAGGGTGGGAAAGGAGGAATGTTTTGGCTGTGGGGTCCCTCCTCCATTCCCTGGGGCCTGGGGGGGGGAGGGGAATCATTAAAGTGCTTTCAGAAAATGAGGACCTGGTCCCTGCCCCTGGAGTGGCTGGTGACACCCCCCCCCCCAGAACCCAGGGCCCAGTGACCCCCCCCAGAGTCTGGTACATTCAAGGGGGGAGCCGGCTCCCCTGGCGTGCAAATAAAGGGGTACAGGGCCCTGCTCAGTCAGCAGCAATGGGGTATGGGGGTCCAAGCCCCAAGCACTCTCCTCTTGAGAAAAGGGGAGGGGCAAGTCCCACTCAGTTCCTGGTGAGGGGAAGCTGTGCCATCCCCCAGAAGCTGGGGACAGGCACAGTTTTGAAAACATGTTGGGAGAAAGGATGGTCACGTGATCACAAAAGCTTCAGGGATCAGAGGTCACGTTCCCAGCAGGCTCCAGTGAATCAAACCAGTAAAAGCAAAAGCCCAAGGCGGGGCAGGTTAGGGGAGGGCGGCCTGGGTAGTCTGGCTGTGGGGAGAGCTGGGTCCGAGTCGGGGAGCCCCAGCCCAGGGGCCTGGTCACCAGTTCATGATGCAGTTACGGTTCAGAGTCATAAAGTAGACTTGGCTGCTTCCCCCAGAGCGGACTGAGGCAAAAAAGACCTGCATGAGGTAGAAAAGCGTCACCAAGGGCTACAGTGTTTAAGTGTGTCTGTGTGTGTCTGTGGGTGGGGGTCCTCAACTGGGAAAGGGAAAGACGAGAGAGAGAGAGAGAGAGAGAGAGAGAGAGAGAGAGAGAGAGGGAGGGAGGGAGGGAGGGAGGGAGGGAGGGAGGGAGGGAGAGGGAGGGAGAGGCTTCACAAGGACTGGGGTTTCTCCCCCCACCGCCCCCCATGAAAGGCAAAGGTGTGTTACCAGACCCCTGGGGTAGAGACAACGGAACCCCAGGGGAAGGACGCAGCTGCTGTGGCAGCTTCCACAGGGAGGCGCTGCTCTGAGGGGCAGAGCAGAAGCCCTCGGCCCCCAGATCTGCCCAGCACAGGGCCACACGGCCTCCTCACCTTATCGTTCCGCTCACACAGGAACTTGAGCCTCTGGGCTCGTTTGTGCATGAAGACCCCATCGAGGTGGCCTGTCTCCACCGAGCGGATCTCAATGGCTTTCTCACCCCAGCCCATGATCTGGTTGGAGCAGATGTAGGCTGATGGGAGAGGACGGTAGAAGGGCCGTAAGGAGGTTGTGGTCCTGGTCCCCTCAGGGCAAGCGGTCTGGGAGGTGGCCCTTCGCTTACCCACAGAGGTGGGCATCTCTCCCCACTGCAGCACCACATCCTTGATGATCCGCCCGTACGTGTTGACGTAGACGCCCTCGTCTTCGTAGCACAGCAGCATCTCCATGCCGTCCGTGTTGGGGAGGAAGATGATGGCGTGGGGCGTGATCTGGCTCTGGATCTAGGGAGAAGGAGGGGCTGGGTGGGGTCCCCGTGTCTGGTGTCCAGAATGGGGTGGTCCCCCTCGCCCCACAGCCCTGCTAAGCTCACGTGTACAGGGATGTAGATGTCATAGCTGTTCCCAGAGTCAACATCCACAGCGTGGAAGCCGGCACTGGAGCCATAGATGACCTTGAGCCGCTGGCCCTCCTCGACGGTCAGGTCCACCAGCAGAGGGCGGTGAGGGAGGTCGGCAAAGGACTGTGGAGGAGAGAAGGAATGCTCAGGGAAGACAAGCGCAGGGGCACAGCACTGGAAAGGACGGAAGGCCGAGGCCCCGTTACCTTGAAGGCCATGAATTTGTGGTAGGGCTTGGGAGCCCAGGCGTACACCTCCACGGAGTTCTTTAGGGCGATGACCAGGAACTTAATACGCTCGTATTTCACTGGGGGCAGGAAAGAGGGGGACGCAGTGACTTCCGCTGTCAGGCTTTGCTGCTCTCTGTATTTAGCCCGGACCTCGTGTCTCCCTGGCTACTGTGCTGTGGCATCCTCACCAACACGGTAGTGGCCGCAGCCCTCCATGTCCCCCACAGTGGTCCACCCTTGCTTCTTCTCCACCTCGGGGTCATTGTGCAGGATCTTATTCCGAAGCCAGGACAGGTAATATACCCGAAGTTTGTTCCTTTTCCCTGAGAGATGGACATATGCACACATGCACACAAACTCACACTTCCTCTCATCGAAGGCCCCTTGCTGCTTCACACAATGGTGCTTGCAAACCAAGGGAACGACCAGAAACAAAACAAAGGAAAAAAAAAAAAAGAAAAACAAAGCCAGCGTTGAGACCCTTGTCCCCAAACTCCGCACACACACCTGAGATGGTGATGAGCAAGTTGAGGCCTTCCAGTACATCCATCTGCTGGAAGCGTCGCCGCCCAATGAGTCCATACACTTTGCCCTGCCCGCTTCGGTCCAGCAACATCAGCCCGTTCTCTGTGCCTACCAAGAGGTTGACCCCTGCAATAGGAGTCCTTGGAGAGGTCAGAGGCAGACCCGGGCTCTCCCCGACCAGGATCACACACGGAAGCTGTGCCAAGACCCCTTCCAGCCTTTTCAGCCCGGGCTTACCCCAGAGGGCTGCACAGAGGATCTCTGAATTGAATCGCTTCTTGTACTTCCGAATCTCAGGAGTTTCACTGTGAGCCCGGGTGTTGGTGGGGTTGACGTTGACCACAGAGCCCTTCCTCACATCGAACTGCAGCTGATCAAGACGACCACCCTCTCCACCTACGAGGGCTGCCAAGAGGAAGAGGAGGGAGGGAGGGTGGGCCGCAGCCCTCTAGTGTCTGCCTTTATCCCTATGCCCCACATCTGATCTTGACACTTCAGAATATTCAGAAGGGGAAGGGGAAGACTTCAGAACAGAGGCGCACGAAGAGATAAAAGAACCGTGGCCTTGGGGCCAAGGTCTGGCTCACTACCTCTGTTACTCAACATCCAACTTCTACCCAGTTCCTTCAGCCACCCTGGGCAATGCCCCTCGGAAGCCCTCCCTTGTTATCTGTGCCTGGGCATGGGCTAAGTCTCAAAAAAGAGGCCACAGGCACACGCCTTTAATCCCAGCACTCGGGAGGCAGAGGCAGGTGGATCTCTGAGTTTGAGGCCAGCCTGGTCTACAGAACAAGTTCCAGGACAGCTAGAGCTGTTACACAGTAAAATCTGTCTTGAAAACACACACACACACACACACACACACACACACACAATTCTTTTTTTAAATTTTTCTTTCTTTTCTATGTGTTCAATTATCCATGGAGGGCAGAAGAGGCATCAGATTTCCCAGACCAGAAGTTACAGGAGGTTGTGAGGTGTCTGATGTGGGTGCTGGGAACCAAATTTGGGTTCTTTGGAGGAGTAGCAGGTACTTTTAACCACTGAACCATCTCTTCAGCCCCATGCTGATACTCTGCAACGCTACATTCTCAAAGAGCTGCGTCCAGGCTAGCTCTGGACTCCAGCCTCAAGGCAGCCTGAGCCTCTTGTCCTCACCTGTGATCGGGATGGTATCTCCACTGCCTCCAGGCTGGTAGATCCCTAGATCCACAAACATGGTGAACGAGCTCTTCCCAGGGGCCTTTACCAACCCTCGGGACTGGTACTGTGGGGAGAGGGAACAGTCAAGAAACTCGTGTCGCTCTGGCCTGCGGCCCTGTCCGTGTTCGGGACAGACCTCAGGTTCCTACTGCGATGTGCGTGATGCCCTGCGATTCACCCACCACGTGCCCCCATCACCCCCTCTCTCTGCAAACCCCAGGGATCGTTCTTCAGTCGTGGCCTACTCCAGCACACGTACATCGCTGCCTCCGTCCTTTGTCGGGGGGCTGTGACCTTTGCTGTTCTCGGTCGGTGAGTGGCTGGGCTGGACCACATCTGGCAGGTTGGTGTAGCCGTTGCTGTCAGCCAGCAGCAGGCTCCGCTCCTCTTCAGGAGTCTGCAGAACAGAGACAGTCAGCGTGGGCCTCAGAGGGCTTGCCGCAGGCGGGTATAGGCAAGGGGGCGGGGGGAGACCCACTCACACGCTGGACCACCATGGTGCCTCCCCCGTATGGGGGCTGGGTCCCGGCTATCTCCTCAACATCGTGAACCACCATGGTGCTGACGCTGTCCGTATCTCCATCACTGCTGTGGGAAAGAGGAAGGTGGGGCCTTCCAGGTCCTGCCTGCCATACAATGCCACCGGAAGCAGATGACAGCCAGAGACTCGGGCTTTCAGTCTCCTGTAAAGCCCGCACTGATCCCTGACTCAGGTGTTTTCTGAGTGGCCCTCAGGGCAGGCTGGCAAAGAGACAGAGGGGCATCTGAAAGGGTCCCCCACAACCGACAGAACACTGGAGGAGGTGGGGTGCTAGCACACCACCCTGCTCCCTCCAACCTGGCACAACCCCCCCTTCCCTGCATCTCCGCTCTCCTTTCCTGATGAGGGAGGCCCTGCCCTAGGACACCCCATACCGGCCCCCGGGAGTGTCTCTGCTCCCCTCTGATGGCTCCCCATCGCCTTCCTCCTCCTCCTCTTCGCTGCTCTCCACCTCCTCACTGGAGGAGGAATAGTCCATGGCCTTCTTGGGAGGCCTAGGGGCCTCATCCAGGGTCCGCTCTTTGAGCAGCACAAAATCCTGCAGGGAAGAAGCCGTGTGAGGGGCGGCGTGGGGCTTGGGCAGAAGCCATACAAAGGTGCCTGTGGGGTGCAGACGGGGTCGTGAGAGGACTCCCCAACAGCCCTCACTAACCTCACCAATGGCTCGCTTATAGCTCTGGGAGAGGCCGCAGAGGAGGAGAGGCAGCCAGGAGGAAGCAGGAGAGATGGGGAGAAAGGTTAGTAACGTGAGATGTGCCCTGCGAGATCTGGACTCCCCTGTCTTCTCAATTAGTGAAGGAGCTGGCCCTGACCCCAGTGCCCGAGACTCTGAAGGCTCCACATCCCGCCCCCGGATCACTCACTGCGGGCCGGCCTGGCCTTGAACGGTGGTCTTCAGGCTTGGCTTTGTTCCCAGGGCAGAGCACTGGGGAGCTGTCCAGTTTTGTGGAGGCTGCGCATGGCAGGGTGAGAGAAGGAAGGTCACAGATACCTACAAGTGGCCCCAGGCCCGTGCCCCACGCCCTGGGCTGACCATGGGCCCCAAACCCACCCACATCCCTCTTGTCCCTGTGGTATTCTGGTCCTAAGCCACTCAAGGCCACAGGCCCCGCTTTCAGTGGTGATCAAGGCGAAGCCAAGGCCCAGAGCGGGCTTGACCTACCTCCCACACGGTTTCGGTTTCGCTCCAGTGAGCCAGCCTGAGGGAGGTGTCCCTGAGAGGCCGGGAGGACACTGTCTGAGCGCTCCCAGCCAGGGTCACTCCTCCTGAGGTCAGGGTTACTGTGAAGGACAGAGTTCCCGTCAGGGATGTGTCCCCATCTGTGAGTGTCAACTGAACTGTAGGACCCATCACCAGGGAAGCAAATGGCAGAGTGAGAGGTGAGACTGAGGGGGGTCAACTCCATTACCTAGAGGCTTTGGGCGGAGCTGGGGGCCCGGGAGGCTTGGGGGTGCCCCTGCTCTGCCCGCCTCTGCAGATAGAGTGAGAGGTGAGAGTATGTGGGGTCAACTCCATTACCTAGAGGCGTTGGGCGGGCCAGGGGGCGGAGCTAGGGGCCCGGGAGGCTTGGGGGTGCCCCGCTCTGCCCGCCTCTGCAGATAGATTTGCCAGGCGGAGTTGCTGCGAGGTCTGTGGAGGGAGCACAGGGTGCCGGGGCGGGCGGCGGCAGAAGGGGGGCTGAGGAGCCTGGTTTGGGGCTTGTCCCACCCCTAAGTAGGTAACCTGGCCGAGTCCCTACGTCTCTTACTGCCTAGGCTGCCACACGACCCCACCCTGGCGTGTGTACCTGGCACGGACGGCCTGAGCTGGCCGGGACCCTCCGGCCCCACTGGTGTTAAGGGCAGTGGCAATAGACGAGGTCCTCTGAGGAACCTGGGGAGAAAGAGCAGTCGACGAGCTGTCAGTCTTGTACAGACACCGCACACGCTCAATTCCACTGTCAATCCGAGAAATGCAGTCTTCAGCATCCACGGAGAAACAAACAGGTCAGGGCCGTTACGATAGGTCCGGGCTAGGAAGCTAGAAAATGGCCACGTGGGTCCCTCTGCTATCAAGCTCCTGGCCATTTCTCTCTCTCTCTCTCTTTTTTCCTTTTTTCTTTTTTTCAGGAGCTGAGGACCGAACCAGGGCCTTGCGCTTGCTAGGCGAGTGCTCTACCACTTTGCTAAGTCCCCGACCCTGGCCATTTCTCACCCCGCAGTCACTCTGTCTCCCCACCCTCCGGATGCTAACCTGTGGGCGGGGTCCCATACTGCCTTGCTTTCCTCCTTCCCACTCCAGTTTCCCGTCCTTCAGGGTCGTTCTTACCTTAGGTGGAGCCTCATTATCAGGCCGGACCCAGGAGGGGGGGTTTGGGCTAGGGCCAGGCCCTTCCGAGGTGGGGTCTGAATTCTGGCGGATGACAGCTCCTCGGGCACTGGGTGTGGCAGTGGGTGTGGGGACGGCAGCAGGGTCAGGGTCGTGGGAGGCAGGGAAGGCAGCCAGGTTTCGAGTGGGCTGGTCCTGCAGGGACTGGGATCGGGGTACAGGTGCTGCATATGGCTTCAGTGGGACCCGGTGTGCCACCAGGCTCTGTAGGGAGAGACCAGGGAGGGTGGGCTGCCTGCTTTGGGGCACACCCTGCAAACGAGGGTCTGGGCTGAGAAGAGTCCCTCCTCCCACCAGAAGACAAGGGGTTTCTTAAGCTGGAGAAGAGGACTGGACACAATGCAGCAGCAGACTGTCACAGGGCTGGGCCCCGGGATGTGCAGAAGACACCAGTGACCGCGCGCACGTGCTCCTGGGTACAGCTCTGCACCTGGCGCTAAGCAAAGCCACCCGCGTTGGACAGGAATGGGGACAGACTCACCTTGTGCGGTCCTTCCTGAGGTTCCACAGGCCTCTGCATAGGAGGAGTCTGGGAAAGAGGTCCCGGGGGGCTGGGAGAGGCCTGGGAGATGGGGGGCTCTGGCCCCATGCTGCTTGGCTTCGCCTTGGCCAAGGGAGAGTTCTGCTGCTTATTCATCCTTGCCCTGTCTTCCACCTACGACGCAAGGGGCCGTCAGCAGGCCAGTGCCTGCGCTCCTGATCTCAAAATTTAGACCCTCACTTGCTCCAACCGCTCCAGCCTCTGCTCCTCTGCCCTCCTCAGTGCCCGTCACTGTGCAGCAACCCCTTCTCACGTTTTCCAGCCCTCAGCGAGGCGGTACGGTGGGCTCTTAGGGGACAAGACAGACGGTGAGTGAGTACCTCTCGGGCCCACGCTGGCTTGTCAGCAGGATTAATGCCCCGACCATAATGATACAGGGGCTTCCTGTCCCCAGGCAGGATTTGTTGCTGCTGCTGCTGCTGCTGCTGCTGCTTCTGGAGCTGTTGCTGCTGCTGCTGCTGCTGCAGGGACTTGAGGTAGGCATGCTCCTGCTGCAGCTGTCTCTGGAGCCGCTCCGACTGCCGCTGCTCCTCCAGCTGCTTCCGCTTGTATTCCTGGGTCCAACGGTAGGGAGAGGGGACTCAGCGGAGTGTGGCCCTGGGAGTTAGAGCAGGCAGGCCCTTCCTTTCCTCTACTGCCTAGACGGGGGCTGCTTCCCCGATCGTGGGAAGCCCCTTTCCCTGAGGGGTTCCCATCCCAGAGCAGGAGAGCAGCTCGGGATGGCATCTTCCCGAGGACCCCGAGGGACCCCGTTACCAGCAGCAGGGCCTGTTCCTGGAGCAGCTGTTGCTGAAGGATCTCGAGCTGTCTCTGCTCCTCCTCTAGCCTGTGACGGATATATTCCTGGGGGGGCGGGGTGGGGGTGGGGGCACGGGGCAGGGAGAGAGGGAGGCGGCAGAGGAGGGTGGCAGCAGCGGCGAAGGAGGGGAGTCAGCGCGGTGAGGATGAGGGGGGACAGGGGTAGATGAGCCCCGGGGGGGCAACGTGGCACAGATGGGAATAAGAGGGCGCGGGATGAGGAGGGCAGGTGGGTATCATGAGGACAGTGCCCGGGGAGGAGTCCGGGATGGGCAGAGATGGGGGATGAAGGCACACAGACAGGAGGGCAGGGAGCAGGGTGGGGTTGGGGGCAGGAGAGAACAGAGAAAGAGTGAAGCTAGAAGAGATAGGAGGAATCCAGGGTAGGGGAGCCAGAGGGGCAGGGCACCGAGGAGGAGGAGGAGGAGGAGGAGGAGGAGGAGGAGGAGGAGGAGGAGGAGGAGGAGGAGGAGCGGGGAAGGCAGGCAGCAGGAGCGGGGCGGGGGGGCGGGCGGCGGGCGGTGTGAGGCGGGTGTGTGTGTGTGCTCTGGCGCCAGTACCTGCTCCCGCTCTGCCTGCCGCCTCTCCTCCTCTCGCCGCAGGGCCTGGATGTCTTCCAGCCGCCGCTGCTGCTCCTTCTCCTGCAGCTTCCGCTGCTCTCGCTCCCGCCGCTGTTGCTGCGGACCGAGGAGGAGGAGGTGGTGTGTCTTACGGACGGACCGTAACAGATCCTAGCCCAGCACAGCCTTGGAAGGATCACCCCTCCGTGGAGAACAAGGCAGGTGTGAGTTAGAGGCAGCGGAGAGGAAGGTGTTAACACTTCCAGGCACACGTCCCCAGCCCTGCCCCAGAGCTGCACGCCTGGCCCCGAGAGGTGGGTCTGAGGAGAATCGTTTGTCTGGGGCTAGACAGGGACCGCTGCTCCTGGAGCGGGCTCAACAGGATGACATTTTCCTCTTCCCACTGCGCCAGCTAGTTTTATGTCAACTCGACATGAGCTAGAGTCATTTTAGGTGTTTCCTCATTTCTCAACTGAGAAAATGCCCCCACCAGATCAGCGGTGCATTTTCTTGACTGATGGCTGATATGGGAGGGCCCAGCTTACTGTGGGCGGTACCAAACCTAGACTGTGGTCCTGGCTGCTAAGGAAGCAGGACAAGCAAGCCATGGGGTACAAGCCAGTAAGCAGTGTTCCTCTCTGCCTCTTTCTCAGTTCTTGCCTTGAGTTCCTACCCTGACTTCTGATGATAAACTATGACATAGAAGTGGAAGCAAAATAAACCCTTTTTCCTCCAGGTTGCTCTTGGTCGTGGTGTGTTATCACAGCAGCTGAAAGCCTAAGACAGCCACCCAACAAAAACACAAGTGTCAAGAACAGCGCTCCCCTTCACATGCTCCTTGCACCCCCAATCTGACTTTGCCCTGAACTCTTAAGAGATGGATGTTAGTGACAACCTTCGGCCAGCAGGGGGCACCAAGTGCCTGTGCACAGAAGGGCAACCATTGGATTTACAGAACCCCCTTCATGAATCGGTCGTCCAGGACACGCACAGGATATTCTTTCTGGCCAGTGTCTGTTCCCGTCCCAAACAAGACCAACAATAAAATGGCCAAGAGCAGGCCTCTGGACCCTGACACACAGAAGCACTCTTCCTGTGGGGAGGCTGCTGGCCAGGCCTCGGTCACTGGCT
The DNA here is from genome assembly GCF_049852395.1 of Peromyscus maniculatus bairdii. Classification (NCBI taxonomy): domain Eukaryota; kingdom Metazoa; phylum Chordata; class Mammalia; order Rodentia; family Cricetidae; genus Peromyscus; species Peromyscus maniculatus. Next base: position 55,325,494 of record NC_134859.1, on the reverse strand, counting down.
ACCGACTGCTATGACAGAGAACAGCAAAAAGTCTTCATCAAGCTTTCTTGCAAATTTCTTCTTACTCAGTAAGAACAGAGGCCTACGCTGAGGAATGGCAGATAGAGGAGATGCTGGGACTACTGCCTCCGAGACAATGTTTCTGTTGTTTAGTTACAAATTTTGAAAAAAAAAAAAAAAAAGATTTCTTTTTTTTTTTTTTCCTGGTTTTTCGAGACAGGGTTTCTCTGTGTAGCTTTGCGCCTTTCCTGGAGCTCACTTGGTAGCCCAGGCTGGCCTCGAACTCACAGAGATCCGCCTGCCTCTGCCTCCCGAGTGCTGGGATTAAAGGCGTGCGCCACCAACGCCCGGCCAAAAAAGCAGATTTCTTATTCTCCATCATGCATCAATAAGAAGTACATTCACACACACACCAAGTTGTTATTTGTGTGTGTGTGTGTGTGTGTGTGTGTGTGTCTGTGCGTGCGCGCGCGCATTACTAGAAATCAAACCCAAGAGTCTCAGGTATGACAGGCTCTACTGCTGAGCTGTAGCCCCAGCCCCCAATCCTTTTTTTTGAGACAAGGCCTCAACTTGACTGGCCTATAGCTGAGGCTGACCTATAACTTCTCATCCTCCTGCCTCCTCCTTCAAACTGCTGGAATTATAAGTGCACACCACTGCAACCAGTTTTATATGGTGCTGGGGATTGGACTAAGGTTTCAGGCAGGCCCTCTATGTGTACTGAGCTACACAGCCTTTTGGTCATTTTGGGGTTGTGGGGTTTTTTTTGTCTTGAGACTAGGCTGGTCTGGAATTATTCATCTTCCTGCCTCTACCTCCCAAATGCTGGGGGTAGAGGACAAAGCCACCACACCTAGCTGTAATGTTTTAATGAGTAATAAATATAACAAATAGAAAACTGTATTTAAACATAAGATTCTCTTCAACTAAAATGAATTCCCTATACCTACCTTCAATTAGTCCAAAACAGGAAGGCTATACTTTATAACTAAAGAATCAGAAGTCCGAGAAGGGTCCTTCCAAAGGGTCTTTTCTGTTTGGAGCAGATCAGCTACCCCAATAAACCTGGGCGCAGACCTGCAGCCAGCTGAGACTGACAGTCTATGGAGCTGGAGCGCCCAGAACGGAAGGAAGTGTGAGCAGAAACAGCTCTACCATGGCAACAGCCTTCGCTTTTCAGAGATGGCTCTGCTCTGACCATCCACACAGGCTGGGCAGGGGGACCGGGACCTGGAGACGGAGCCTCCAGTAACAGTGGAGTCTTTCCCCGAAGCCTGAGAAGAGCTTGGCAAGGCCGCTGTGGCTCCTTGCTCTCCCTCCTGCCCTGGCGGACCCACCTCCTCCACGCGCCGCCGCTCCTCCTTCTGCTCTTCTATGCGCCGCTGCCGCTGGTGCAGCAGGTGTTTGATGTGGGCCTCGGGGTCTCGCTGCTGCTGCTGCTGCAGCTGCTGTTGCTGCTGCTGCTTTAAAGCCTCCGAGTTGCTCTTGTTCTCCTGCTGGAGTCGGAGGAATTCTCGGCGGAGTGTGGACTCCCCAGGCACATTCATGATGGAGCTGGAGGATTGCGGCACAAAGGCACATGGAGGTCAGAACATGCGGGTGGGCAGCCTGCCTGCATGGATGCCTCCACCTGTACCGGACACCCTGCCGATGGCCGATCCCAAAGCGGGGCAGACTTGTCTTCTCTTCTGTCCCTCTGCCCTGTTTCAGACAGGGCCTGTAGCCTGGACTGGTCTGCAACTTGCTATCCTGCTTCAGCTCCCAAATGCTAGGATTAGAGGCATCTATCGTCACCTGTGGCTTCTGTCTAGTGTTTAGTGCCGTTGTAAAGATTCCAGCCTATACCTGTGTCAGGCCTAAATCAACCTTCTCTCTCTCTTTTTTTAAAAAAAGATTTTAGTTATTATGTATACAGCATGTATGACTGTGGGCCAGAAGAGGGCACCAGATCTCATTACAGATGGTTGTGAGCCACCATGTGGTCAGTGGGAATTGAACTCAGGACCTCTGGAAGAGCAGCCAGTGCTCTTAACCTCTGAGCCATCTCTCCAGCCCCTCCAACCTTCTCTTTACCATTCATTTATTTCACTCTTTGTCATACAGGGACTCCATTCATTCATTCATTCATTTATTCATTCATTCATTTCAGTTACAACATTTAGTACGTATACGCATGCATGCCTCCCCTGGCCCCCAGCTGAGGATGGAACTCAGGGCCTGTACCACTGAGCTAAATCACTGAGCATGCGTGCTTGTAAGCGGCACATGTGTGTATGTCTGAGTGCACCACAGCATTCAGACGGAGGTCAGAGGACAACTTGGGAGAATTCTCTCCTTTCAACATGCAGATCCCAGGAACTGCAGCTTGGGCAGCTGCCTCTGCCTGCTGAGACAGTTCACCAACCCAGGGACTCAGTCTGTACAAGCTTCTATCTCTTAGGTGCCGTTACCTGAGAAGCCCCAAAGCCCAGGATCACTGTTGTCCCTTTGGACAACACACACAGACCCCACCTGCCACACCCACCTGGGCTCGCCTTCCTCTCCATGGCTGTCTTCCTCCTCTTCGCTGCCACTGTACTCATACTCCGTCTCCTCTGCAAAGGCAAGAGCACTGGTGCTTTCCCCCCAAAGCTCCAGACCTCAGCTGGGAACACCAGTTCAGTCTGTGTGCAGAGCCCAGCCCGAGGCACCTCCCTAACAGGCCCACACGCTCCCCCGAGCACAGGCTTGGAATGAGCTTTCTGTGAGGACGGCACACAGCCGTCCTCGCCTGCAAGGCTGACTTGAGACAAGTGGAAAAAGGCCCCCTGGAGCTGCAAAGCCGGAGGAGACCGGGCAGAGACACCCCCCAAGCCCTCCGGTCCTGACCCATCCACTGACCTTTCTCACCCCGCTTCTTCCGGGAGCGGTCAATGTGGTCCTTGAGCTGGATGCGGACCTGCCGCTCTGTGGGCTGGTCTCGGATGAAGGGGAACTTCAGTAACTGTTCAGTCGGCGGGCGGCTCAAGTAAGTCTTGATGAGACACGTGTCAATGAAGTCAGTGAACTTCTTCGACCTGGAAACAGTAGTGGCTCACACTGGGAGGCCCTTTAGTGGTTCACACTGGGAGGCCCTTTGGTGGTTCACACTGGGAGGCCCCTTTAGTGGTTCACACTGGGAGGCCCCTTTAGTGGTTCACACTGGGAGGCCCTTTAGTGGTTCACACTGGGAGGCCCCTTTAGTGGCTCACACTGGGAGCCCCTTTAGTGGTTCACACTGGGAGGCCCTTTAGTGGTTCACACTGGGAGGCCCCTTTGGTGGTTCACACTGGGAGCCCCTTTAGTGGTTCACACTGGGAGGCCCTTTGGTGGTTCACACTGGGAGGCCCTTTGGTGGTTCACACTGGGAGGCCCTTTGGTGGCTCACACTGGGAGGCCCCTTTGGAAGGGGAGTCCCAGAAGATGGTGGGCCATTTATGTCTGAACTGTCTTCCCCTCCTGGCTTCTCCCAATCCCAACCCCAGCTGCTACCTACAGTCCCCACACCTCCTCTACGGCGGACACCGAAGCCTGAACACAAGGAAGTGTTAGGGGAGGGCGGCCCTGCCTAGAAACCTTTCTTGTCAGACTGAAGACCCTCACAGACATACCATTTCTTTGACTTGAGCCTGGGGGGAGGGTTCCGAGGGATAAGGAAGAGAGCCCGCATGGGGTGCATGTCACACAGAGCTGGGACACAGAAGAGACACTATCAATGCCTTTGCCTTATCGAGAGCCAAGGAATCCCTCCCTCACTGACTTCTGAAGTCCACCTCCTCCCTATGCCCACTCCCTTGCCCTCCCTCCTGCCCCACCCTACTCCAAGGTGAAGTCAGCACTTACGAGGGGCCCCCTCTGCCATTTCGATGGCTGTGATTCCTAGAGACCAAATGTCACTCTAAAGAAGGGAAAGCAGGGACAGGTATGAATTGTTCCTGACAATATTACATAACTCCCTTCACCCAGCACCCCTATCCTCACCCTTTCTTCCAAATCATTCCACCTTCCCATATAAACATTTCCTGCTGTAAAATACTGGGTCTTCAATGAGTTTATTGTAAGAGTCTTGCCAGGAAGCCCTGAGGGCCTCACGCTGAAACCCCGGGTTTTGGCTTCCCAGGCCTGGCCACTCGCCTTAAGATGTTTCCGTCTCTTCCTGTTCACACGTCACTTCCCCTCACCCTGCTCATGCCCCCAAACTTTTAATCTACCCGTTACCCCATTTCACTTCCTAACCCCAGCAGCCTCAGCACTTCTGCGCTCCCACTTCATACCCTGTAGTCATAGGTGGCATCAGGGTTCTCATCACAGGCAATGACTTCTGGGGCCATCCAGTATGGGGTCCCAATGAAAGTGTTCCGCCTGCCCACAGTGCGGTCCAGCTGAGCACTCACCCCAAAATCCACTATGAGACATGAGGAAGGGGTCAGCGTGAAATCCCTCTCTACTCTTCCGCTTCATACCACTACATGCTCTCATGTGCCCGGCCTGAAGCAGCAGAGGCCCTGGGCGATCCTACTCAGAAACCTCAACATCCTCTTCAGGACGGCATCGCAGGCAGGAGAGAACTCAATGCCCTGTCTCCACAGAAGGGTGTAGAGCAGCTGCGCCCTGATGGGCAGCAGGTGAAAGGCTCCTCGGGGTTTTCGGCAGGAGGCAGACATCTCGGTGTGGGAGATGGGGACAGGGAAGAGGCCCCCTCAGCACAAATGCAGTTGGACCTAAGCCAGACACGTGAGGAAGGGGACCCTGCTCCCTGGCTTGACAGCGGAAGGGCCTCAGAAGGACCCACAGTACCTAGCTTGACTTCGGCATTCTCTGTCAGCAGCACATTCTGCCCCTTGATATCTCGGTGGATCACCTTGTGGGCATGGAGATGGGCCAGACCCTGGGACAAAAGAGCGGGGAGAATCACACACTGTGCTGGAAGGGGTGGGAAAGAGCATGGAGGTGTGAAGCTAGCTATCAGTCCTCACTTCAGGGTGAGGCCGAAGGCGCAGACATACTCAACCACAGCTGGAATTATCCTGGGTGTGTGTGTGTGGGGGGGGGGCACTCTTCAGAGTGGCCAGCGCCTTCCCCGGTGGGACGATCAGCACCCACGGAGAAGCTCTAGCCAGGGCGGCATGGGGAAGGGCTTCCAGCTCACCCTGAGAATTTCCCTGCAGATGTAGGCAATGCAATCCTCCTTCAGCGCGTTCCCTTTGGTGTTCTTTACCAGGTCAGTCACCGAACCAGCACCACAGAACTCCATCACCAGCTGCTCCCAGGTCCGCCGAGGAAAGAGTCAGAAAGAAAAATATCTGTCAGGCAAGGCCTCTGCCCCCAGCCAGGCCCCGGAGGAAGACCAGGGAGGTGTGGAGACCAGAACTGGAGGAGTCCAACAGCAGGGCTGGACGGTCCCTTAGCAGCCGCAGGACTTGCTGAGGTCGGAGAAAGGGCACACAACGGGGAGAGTGACTGGGAGCGAGGCACCCGCGGTGTCAGCACAGCGACGCGGGTCAGCACAGCGATGCGGGTCAGCATCTTCCTTGAAGGGCCTGTGCTTTTACCGTTCTCTCCCTAGATCCCAAACTGTCAGAACCACTGCCCAGAGCAGAGGTCGGCACCTACAGGCGGCCAGGGAACCTGGGGTTGGCTGCTCTGTTCTGCTTTGGAAATGTGCTGCTGCTGTTGTTGTTTTCTGGGACAGGGTCTCACAACGTAGGTCTAGCTGGAACTCACTATATAGACAAGGCTGGACCTGAATCCAGAGATCCATCTGCCTCTGCTCTGAGTGCTGGGATTAAAGGCGTGCGCCACCACCACACAACCCTGTAAGTTATTCTTATGTATACATGGGGTGCTACGGATTGAGGCGCTAGGCAAGTACCTACCAGTGAGCTACACCCAGCCTGAATCAATGGATAATGGATTTACCCCCCACCCACCCCTACCTGTGCGTGTGCGTGTGTGTAGAGAACTTCATCAAGTTAGACTAGCTGGCTCAATAAGCTTCCAGGGATCTGCCTATCTGTCTCCCATTTTTTACCATCATTGGGAGTACAAACATCCACTGCCATGATCAGCATTTATATGTGTTCTAAGGATCCAAACTCATGTCCTCACACTTGAAGGGCAAGGGCTCTACCAACTGAGCTTTCTCCTCGGTGTGTTTTCACTATGTTTAATGATTAGGGTGAAACAAAATCAAAACCCCTCCCCCGACAAAAGCCCAGAGTCCTATTTCATGATACACGAGGATAGTATTACATTTTAGTGACCTACTATAAATTTGAGGATTCAGGCACACTCATTTTCGGTTGAGTGAGGGTCTTTCTATGTAGGCCAGGGTGGCCTCAAACGTATGGTCCTCCTGCCCTCAGCCTCTTGAGTGCTGAACTGCAGTGTGAGCCGCTACGCTCAGCTAGCCAGCTCATTTGTTTTGTACTGTCTACTGCTTTCACAGTGTCAGCAGGACCGAGTAATAGCAACAGCAAACACGACCACCAAAGCCTAAAGCATTTACTATGGGGACCATCACAAAAAGCTCAACATCCTGGACTCAGAGGCAAGAAGGGCTGAGTCTGCTACGCAAGTTGATGGGGTCCCACTCAGTGTGCTGCTGGAGAGAACTCAGGAGCAACTACACTAAAATCCACATCTCGTTCAGGAGCAGGCTGGCTGGGACTGGTATGTTTGCTGTGCCATCAAAGTAATTCGCATGTGCCCTACTACTGGGGCAGTAGAGCACAGTGGGCGGGGAAGAGGCCCAGTACCCTATACATTAATTAACAAGAGAATGGTCACTACTGCCTAGCCGCCAGTCCTCAGCGGTCTCCCAAATCCCTGGAGCCACTGAGACTGGGACTGGGACTCAGGGTCAGCCTTGCAGGGTATATAGAAGATGCTTATTAAACAGCTGAAGTCTAGCTGACTTCCAGCACGTTCTCCAAAACTCCCAACAGCCATAATGATGTCCCTTGCCGCTCCCCCCTCAGGTTATGGGCCCGGCGCCACAAAGGGTGAAGCCAGGAACTCCGTGGCACCAGTGTCCAAGCTGGGATCCCTGTCACCAAACACACAAGGGGACAAGACATTGAGCACACGAGACTGAAAAGCAGAGTTCTGTGTGAGCCATGAGGTTCCTCTGGATCCACAATGTAGGCAGGAACATCAGAACAGATCCTGGCCTCGAGTTCCACATGGGTGGCCAAGGGCAGAAAAATCTGGGAGGGGCGGGAAGGGCATTCCTTACCCAGAGCTGGTCATCGTTCCCGGGAGGGCTTTTCTTGATGAAGGCCCCGTAGTAGGTGGCGATATTGCGATGGTGAGAGTACTTCTTTAACATGTTGATTTCCTGCTTGATCTCTTCCTCCTCGTCCTAGACAAAAAGGGGGGCGGCAAGGCCTGAGATCCTACAGCCCCTTCCGATGCCAGCCAGCCCCACCCTTCCCAACCTCATTCCCTACCTCTGTGACGTCCATGACCTTGATGGCAGCCAGCTGCCCAGTCTTGACATGCCGACCCTGTGAGAAAGGCAAGTACAGTGAGTGGGGGGGGTCGGGATATGTGCTCATTTAGGAAAATAACGGAGAGGGATGAGTCTGGGGAAAGCCAAGTCTCTTAGTGTTTTTCTCCCTTAGAACGTGCCCTTCACGTGATCAGACGCCTTGCTTTACAAAGCGGACGGCAGAAGGGAGGCTCCTGGGCCGTCACAGCTAACACAAAACTGCCCAGACATTTCTAGGCTGTAAAGATGAAGGCCCTAACACCTGAGGGGCAGGACAGCCGCCACTCCTCTGTTCCGGCCTCCCTAGCGGGGACTTCTCCACAACCTGAGGAAGGCTGCAAAGGGGCTAGGCCTCCCCACCTACGCAAGATAAGATGTCCGGTGCTTTCCTGGCCCGGCTACTCTGGAAAGGAGGCCTTTCCCCGGATCTATCTCATGCCCAAGGGGTTTTACGTTACTAGGGAAAGAAGAGACGCACAGCTGAGTGTAGGAAACGCAGGCAAACAAAGGGGCCAGCTGACCTGGGCCACACCTACAGTCATCAGACTTCATAGAGGGAAACCTTTCAGTGTGTTTGTGCCACAGCCTTCTCTACCTCAATTCCAACCCCACCCCACCCACCCTGCCAAAATCCTTTAAGAACCATCAATGGCTTGGACAACAAAGTCCCAGGCTTCCTGAGAAGAGCAGGATTGGACAGTAGCTGTTCATGGGAAGGGCATGGGCATTGCCACCCATGAGTCCTGTCTTCAGCAGCCACCCACCCACGACCCCAAGCAGAGAAAAGCACAGCTGTCTATATAGACACAACCCAGCAGGAGCTGTGCACGTCTGCTCCCCCAAAGCCCATGCTTACGAAGGGAAAGGGGCAGATGAGAGAGCTTGGTAGTCCCAGTGACCAGGAGACTCAGGCAGGGCACCCATGGAAATATCAGGAGCTGTGCCTTGAGATGAAGCAGCAGACTAAATGTCTGGGGGCAGCACCCACTAAACATCCCTTCATTATGTGGACATTTCACGTATGGGCGGAGGCCCGGCCACTTGAGAGGGCTGAGCTGGCCAAGCTGAAAGGCTATCAGGGGCAGAGGAAATGCCACTTCTGTGGGCAAGAGAAGCAGCTCAGAAGCAGGAGCTCCGGCTGCTCCCTGCTTGCAGGCAGCTGCAGGAGGTCAAGAAAGCTGCTTCCTCTCTGCAGGCCACCAGTGAGGTCCCGTCAACCCCAAGTCTCTTTGTGGTCTTGGGAGGTGTCAATGCACTCTTCTGGCATGGACTGTGAATTTCCAGGTGAGCTCTGACACCCACATCCCCATGTGCTCTTCCTGCTTCCTATCCCACAGCCACCAGCTGCAGCCAGTTCCTGCCACACCCAGGAGCGTGTCTGCACTCAGAGATGACGTCTCCCTTCTTTCTGCTGTTGCTCTCTGTGGTCTGTGCCTTCCTCCCTCTTCGAGGGCCCAGCCTGTCATCCCCTGTAGCTTCCCTCAGACTGCCAGACCCAGGACACACTTCCTATGTTACTCTAAAGAGGGCCCCGCTGGTTTGAAGGCTTATTTTGTTCCACGTCTCACCTTGTACACCTGTCCATAGGTTCCATTGCCGACCACCTCCACCAGCTCAAAGATCCCTGCAGGGTCCTGGGAGGAGGGAGAAGAACAAAGTGTCATCACTTCAACAAGGCCTGGGATGCTGAGGAGAAGGAGGTGTCAATCAGGACATGAGTGGCAGGGAAGGCTATCACTTAGGGACTGTGGAAAACCCTGGTGGCTAGATGCCCTTCCCAGGATGGTCAGAGTCAATGTCCTATGGGAAGAGTTGGGGGGGGGGCGGGGGGAGAGAACGTGGAAGTCAAGAACCCGGTGACTTTTCAGAGACGCACTCTTGACTCCCGACTCACTGGCCAGCTTGGTATCTGCACTTCCAGCAGCAAGTGATGGTGCCCAAGAACAAAGCCCTGGCTGGTCTAACCTCACTTTCAGTGAGGTTATGCCTACAAAGTACCAGGACTCGGGCTGGCAGTATGTGCCAATAAGAGCTTATTATTATTGATATTACTTTAAAGGCAGAGATGAAGGGCTGGAGAGACGGCTCGGTGGTTCAGAGCACTGGCTGCTCTTTCAGAGGGCTAGATTCAATTCCCAGAACCCACAAAGGAGCTCACGACTGTAATTCTAGTTCCAGGGTATCAGACACTTTCACACAGACATACATGCAGGCAAAACATTGGGCACATGAAATAAAAATAAATTAAAAGGGTGTGGGGGGGGGGGTGGCAGAGATGAGCCTTGCTACCAGGGGACAGGAGGTACCACCCATTGGTCTCCCCTCCCTACTCCTCTTAAAATAAGGGCCTCCAGCTAGGACACGACGTGTTTGGGGCATGTGAAGGATTCTCCACACAACGAGAGAAAGGGCCTCTTATTGCTGGACTGAATTCTGTCTGTCCTCCTTTTCTGAGCCACGCAGTGCCAGGAGAAGGCCCACAGGCTGAACAAAGCTTTCAAAGATGCCCCTCCTCCTGCTGGTTCAGAGCCGGCAGCCTGGCCTCTGACATGTCTGTCATCCTACCCTAAAGCCTCTCCTACCCACACTCTCCTGGCAGGACTGCCCCCCACCTCCAAACTGGGAGGTGTAGCTGCAGAGACTGCCCTCCCCCATCCTGCAGGAAGGGACCAGGAGTGAGAACACCACCCTGGAATCAACTCTCTAGGCAACATGTGAAGTCTCTGGGCTGATCATCCTAATATCCCCTCTCACTGGTTTTAAGAACCAATCCAGGATTTCTGAAAATAAAAACATCCTGTTGCACTGAAGGGATCTACAGGGACAGGCTCTAGGCGCGGGGGAGACCAGGAGACCCCTGCCCAAGACGTTTTAGGAATGTGTGCTCCGCACTCTGTCCATTTTCTCAAAGAGGAAGTGGAGGGCAGAAACACACCCTGGCTCCCTCACAGCAGGGCTCACAAGGCATTGGGACTGCATATTTACTTGCTGGGAAACTCCCTGGAGGAAGTGCCCGAGTTCTTGCTCTCCAAATCTGCCCTGCATCTCAACCAGACCTGGCACTCAGCAGCCTGAGACCATGTACCCCATCTTTCCCAAGGGCCTCCTCCTAATCCTTGATTACAGACCTCATGTCAACAGTCAATTACTTGGCTAGCTACCAAAAGGCATTTGTGTGGGTAAGGGTGCGTGCATGCCATTAGGCGTGTGTGGAGGTCAGAGACAACTCTAGACCATTGGTCCTTTCCTTCCACGAGACCTCGTTTCCACAGGGTCTCTTGTTCACTGCTCAGTGTGTCAGGCTTGGTACAGAATGTGTGGAAGGAGGGCAACTTGTGGGGGTCTGTTCTGTCCATCATGTGGGTCCTGGGGACCAGAACTCAGGCTGTCAGGCTTGGCAGCGGCACCTTTACCCAATCAGCCACTCACTGGCCCAGTCTCTGAAACCTCCTTAACGTGTCTAAGAAATCAACAAGACTCCAGGGCAATGAGAACAGTTCAGCCACTCACTGGGGCTGGAGGCAAATCAAAGGTCTGCCTGGCCCTGACGGCAACAAGGAACACGGAGTTTAGCTGTAGTGCTAGGTGTGGAGAACACAGTTCCCCAGGACCTTCCCAGGAGGGGCTCGTCCATTCCCAGGCTTCTCGTGCCGGCTTTAGCAAGTCTTGAATCTCACTTCATTCAGTCCTTTCAGCAGAGAGAGGCAGGAAAGTAGACTGATGGGTGTGGTTTTTCTGAATCTGATGGCTTGCTAAAGGCTCAATTCGCCACAAATCCCCGCCCCCCAACAGGGTTTCTCTGTGTAGCTTTTGGAGCCTGTCCTAGAACTCACTCTGTAGCCTAGGCTGGCCTTGAACTCACAGAGATCCTCCTGCCTCTGCCTCCCCAGTGCTGAGATTAAAGGTGTACGGGGGGGGGGGGGGGGGGGGCGGGGGAGGCGCCAAAATGGTTTAATTTTAAAATCAAAGTTCTCAGTCTGTCTCTTTACATACATGTATTTGGGTGCTGAGGAATGAGATCATCTGAGGACAGACCCATGGACCCAGACACTGAGATTCAGAGTGTTTCAACCCTGCTTTCTGACCCTCTCTGCTGGCTGGAAAGGATGAGTCAGAGAATCCGGGCGGCGGGCGGGGGGGGGGGGGGGGGGGGGGGGGGGGGGTTGTGTGTGACATACTGGTCACAGCACCTGGCCCCACTAATCAGCTACAGCATCTTTTCTCACTGACCCCCTTGACTCCATGCTCTGTATCTCCTCCCCTGCGCTGGTCACCTGGTCCTTTCTCCTTCCATGTCCTCGGTTTATTCTCAGTTCTGTCAGCTGCCACTTCAGACCTGTCTGCTCTACAGACCTCTTCCCCTCTCTCCTGCAGACCCTCCCCCCACCTCTCCCTTCAGCTGCCCCTGCACACTTGAACCTCCTGAACTCTCCTAAGCTTTCTTTTCTGCTCCCAAACCAGAGTGACGCCCCACTGCTTGAAGACAGTCCAGCATCAGCGTGCCCATCGTGAGTCAGCCAGTAAGCACCGTGCCTGCCTCCAGCTGCCCTGCACGGGCTGAGCCCGGGTCCAGGGAAACTGATGAGACCTCATCTCACTGCACCTGTTACATTAGGTGCCAATAACTCCACGGCAGCTTCTCAAGCAGGCACACCAGCTCTGCCATACTGAGAAGTGCGTCACCTCACCATCTGACACGACGACACAAGGCTGATTATACGTCATGAGACAGCTGAAAGCCCAAACAGCACTGAGGGGCCGCTTGGTGTGGTGACACACGCGCCAGGAAGTGGCCTTCTGGTGAGAACGTGGGTATCTATCGGCGGTATGTCCTCGGCAAGTGTTTGTTTGGGGCCTCATTTTTCTTCAACAAACTGACAGGGAAAGGCTGTGGTACAAAGTCTGTTCTGTGGTTCTTCTCTTCAGCTCTAACTCAGAGTGTCCAACGGGCTCAAGAGGAGACAAAACTTGAGGGTTTTGGAGGCTGGATGTTTCAAACCACACGTAAAGACTGAAGGGTGGCTTGGCCCATGCCCTGCTGAGGAACAGTGCCGCGGTGAAGACACTCCTCTGAGAAGTCAGGAGACGAGGGAGCGTGTCTATCATGCAGTTAAAAACAAGGGTCTGATGAAAAGGCAGAGAAAAGAGCACAGGACAGTGGAGTATAAAGAAGCCAAGGCCAGCCTGAGGAACAAAGGACAGACACCAGAGGATGTGGGGAGGACAGAGTGACCAGACAGTCTCAAATGCTACAGAGCAAGTCAGAGGACACTGCAGAGACCCCATCGGCCTCAGCCTCTAAACAGCCAGTGAGAGACTTCAAGGGAACCGCACTTGTGGGAGCGGAAAGCAGAGCGGGGGGGGGGGGGGGGGGGGGGGGGGGGGGCAGAGGAAATGGGAGGGCAGAGAAATCAAGGCGTGTGGGAGCACCCTCCCAGAAACATTCTGAGAGCGGAAGAGGGAAATCAGATGACGCCTAGAGAAGGCAGCAGGGTCAGACAAGGTTCTCAAGATAGGGTAGACCTCTCATGACTGTGGCTGGAAGAAGACAAAAAGAGGAGACAAATCAAGTTTTTTTTTTCTTTTTTCCCCAAGACACGGCTTCTCTGTATAACCCTGACTGTCCTGGAACTCGCTCTGTAGGCCAGGCTGGCCTTGAACTCACAGAGATCCATATGCCTCTGCCTCTCAAGTGCTGGGATTAAAGGTGTGCACCACTACCGCCCAGCCAAGGAATCAATTTTTAAATAACATATATGTTTGTATGTACACCTGTCAGGTTTTGCTGTTGTGGTTATTGTTTCTGTGGTAACTGTCAGGCAAACGGTCCACCTCTGAGCTACATTCCAGAGTAAGCAAACTATTGTTCTCTAAGGTAGTGACAAAACCCAGTGGTGTCTGAGTCTCTCTCTGCATACCCAATGATTCAGGATGCCTAGAGGCCTAAGAATTTAGGGTTGACTTGGACACTGATTGGACAACAAATACATCTGTCCTCGGTCACCGTCTTCAAAGGTGAAGAGCCTCTACAGGGGCCACCGTGCTCCCTGGCTGCCTGGCACCGCTCTAACGAGCGAGCGAGCGCCGGAGGCCTCCCTAGCCTCCTCCTCTTAGTCCCAACCACCCAGCTACCCAAATGGAAGGACACTAAACACCAGGATGGGGTAACTCCTGAGATCCGCTGAGGTCACGAAGGCAGCTAAGCAGGAAAGGGTGCTTCAGCCTCCCGCCCAGACGTGGAAGGAGAAGACCACCTCCACAACGTCGTTCTCTGACCTCCACGGCACAGATTCCCCTCCCCAACACACAGCACACCTACACACAAATAATAAACTCATAATTTAAAAAAAAGAAGACGATGACGAGGGGCTGGAGAGAGGGCTCCGAGTCAAGAGCACGAGCTGCTCTTCGAGCTGAGTTGAGTTCAGGTCCCAGCACCCACATGGTGGCTTACAACCATTTGTAATCCAGTTCCAGGGGATCCAATGCCCTCTTCTGGCGTCTGAGGGGTCCTGTCTGTACCTGCATGTGGAGCACCTAAAACTCACGAGGGACACACATGGAGATATAAAAATAAATCTGTGAAAAAAAATAAAAAGGAAGATGAAGGAGTTTAATAATACTCAGTGCTCAGTGGCCTTGATAGAGCTGGAGCTGGAGGGAAGTTCACTTCCAGTTAGAGTGAGGACATACATGATGTGGAAAGCCTTCAGAACCTTGAATCAGTAACAGTTTCTAATACATTACACCTAAACCAGGCCAGGCATGCATGTTGGCATACATCTCTAGCCTCAGCTACTTGGGAGACGGAGGCAGGAGGATGAGTCAGAGACTAGCTTGAACAATATATACCCCCAGATAAAGTCACAAGTAAAAAGCTATGCAGACGTGTAGCTCAGTTGGTACGGTGCACACCTAACACACACCAGGTCCTGGGTTTGATCCCTAGCTCTCCATACACCCAGTGTGGTGATGCACACCAGGAATCCCAGCAATCCAGTAGTGATGGGAGGAAGATCATGAGTTCAAGGTTATCCTCAGCTACACAGTGAGTTTGGGGCTATCTGGGACACAATAAATGAGTCTGTTTCAAAAGGGTGGGGGATACTTAGGGAAATGGTTCAGTGCTTGCTGCCTAAGTGTGAGGATCTAAATTAGCTCCCCAGTACCCACAAAAAAGGTGGATGCGGCAGCTCATTGCCTTAAAACCTGGGGGAATGGTATTCCTAGAGCTTGCTGGCTAGTCAGCCTGGCCAATCAGTGAGTCCCAGGCTCAGAGAGTCGGTCTCAAAAAGCAAGGTGGAGAAATAGAGAAAGCAAGTATGATGTTAGTGTCCCTCCTGACAAGCACATGCACAAACACACACAGACTCCTGCAGATTCCCAGTGGCTTATGGTGACATCCAGAGATCTGCGCCTCTCTCAACCTTCCACTGAGCAACTTCTTTTGCAGCAGATGGTGATTAACACGAGACCCACAGCTGGTCACCTTGTGGGCAGTGTGAGAGTAAGAGACTGTGGAGCACACAACCTAAACACCACACACAGCCCCCAAGCCGTGGGATCACTGTGGAAGAGGGGGCTGTATGACAAGGAAACTGTAGTCACATCAGGACAGTTACACGCGTGGACTCACGGCGATTGAGACAGCACGCACAAGACCTGCACAAGCTCAGACCAGACACAGGCCCAGCATGGAGGGAGGGGATTGGTGGGCATGAAGCCTCCTACCCCAGCCAAGGATCCACTGGCAAGGAGAGGGAGAATCAGTTTTCTTTAAGGGTGTGCCCTTATTTGAACAGCACATATTAGACTTGTTTTTTAAATTTTGATTTGTTGTTTTGTTTTCTTAAAAAAGGAGAACACTGCTAGTTTTAGGACAGCCAGGGCTACATAGAGAAACCCCATTTCAAAAAAGGGGTACGTGCATGCGTGCATGTGTCTGGAGAGCTGGCTCAGAGAACTTAAAGCTCTTACAGAGGACCCAGGTTCAACTCCCAGCACCCATATATTGGCTCACAACGGTCTGTAACTCCAGTTCCAGGGGATCCGGTGCCATCTTCTAACCTCCAAGGGCACCGGGCATGCAGCTGGCGTACATACAGGTAAAACATTCATAAGCATTAGAAAAACAAAACAAAACAAAACAAAACAAAACAAAACAAAACAAATAGCAGCAGGGAGTTAGAGGTGGACCTGGGAGTAGCTGGGGGTAGTGGTGAATATGGTCAAAATACACCACAGGAAATTCCCAGAGAATTAAGCACTTTTTTAAAAATATTTTTCCTCGGGTCCTTCAGATGGCTCAGTAGGTAGAGACACACTGGCCTTGCTACCAAGCCCAATGACCTGCATTCAATTCCTGAGATCCAACAGTGGATGGAAAGTGGACGGAAAACCATTTCCTCAGCTGTCCCTCTGACATCACGCACACGGTGTCACGCACTCTCACACACAAACACACATGTGGTGGTTTGGATGCAGATGGCCCCCACAGGCTTACCAATCTGAATATCTGTTTCCCAACTGGCAAACTGGGAAGGATCAAGAGGAGTGGCCTTGTTGTCCCAGTGGCAGTGTGTCACCGGGAGCAGACTTCAAAAGCCCATGCCAGGCCCCATCTGGCTCTCTCTGCCCGCTGGTGCAGATCAGATGTTAAACTCTTAGTCACCACTCCAGCGCCTGCTCCCAGGCTCCCCACCAGGACGATCATGTATTAACCCTCTGAAACTGTAAGCAAGCCCCCAATTTAAACACTCCCTTTTATAAGTCGCTTTGCTCATGGTGTTTCATTGTACCACTAGAATAGTAACTAAGACAAATGCAAATAACTAACTATTGTTAAAAGGATACCTGGGCTGGAGAGGTGGCTCAGTGATTAAGGGTGCTTACTGTTCTTACAGAGGACCAGGGTTCAGTAGCCAGCACCCAAATCAGACAGCTCACAACTGTCTCTAACTCCAGCTCCAGGGGTTCCAACACCCTTCTGGTCTCAACAGGTACCTGCATTCATGTTCACATACCCACACACAGATACATGCACATAGTCATAATTAAAAATGTAATGAAAATATTTTTTAAAGGATTCCTACATTTCATCCACAAAAAAAGACAAATAACACTCTGGGAGTTCAACGATAGAGCACTTGCCCACTGTAGTATGCACATGTGTAAATAGCACACATTTGTACACTCGGATGTGTGCGTGAACACACACACACACACACACACACACACACACACACACACACACACACAGTATGGGAGTGGCCACCATGGCCATCTGTAAGGAGTCGGTAAAGCCTGGTCTCTATGTGCTGGCCATGCAGCTCCTGGGCTGGGGTAAGCTTCTTGGGGGTCCTAGTCGCCCTTGTCCAAGGGTCCACAGAAGGCCTGACCCTGAGCAGAAGTCCTGTTCAAGTGAGTCGCAGACATCAGGCAGCACTTACTGTTCCTGTAAGGCCAAAAGCAAGGGAAGTCTAAACCCGGCAGAAAGATAAAAAATTAAATTAGAAAATAAGCGAAGGATCTTAAGAGACAGTTCTTCAAAGACATATGTATTGGCCAATAAACATCCAGGAAATGTTGAACATGATGACTCATAAGGGAGATGCAAATAAACACAAGAGGTCAGTTCACACCCATCAGGACGGCTGTCATCAAAGCCCAGTAGACAGATGCTGGTGAAGGCTAGCTAGGAAGGAACTGGAACCCTCATACTGCTGGTAGGAATGTGAAATCACGTGATCACTTTGAAAAACAATTTCATCCAGGAAGAGTGGCATGTGCCTTTGATCCCAGCGCTGGGGAGGTAGAGGTAAGAGTTGTGAGATCAGGACCAGCCTGTCTACACTCCGAGTTCCAGGACCAGCCAGAGCTACCCAGTGAGACCTTGTCTTTAAAAAGAAAGGCAGCTGAAATAATTCTGCAAATGTTAACCAGAATTCACTCCTATGCAGACACTCAAGAGAACTAAAAAGCAGAGAAGTTTGCACATGAATGTCCATAGCAGCATTATTCAGAAAAGTCCTAAAGCAGAATTAACCAAATGTCAACTGATAATTGTATATCTACATAATGACATAATGAAACATTACTGAAAATAATGGAATGAAGTACTACAGCTTGACAAACCTGAAAACATGCTAATGAGCCATGTGTGGTATCTCATGACTGTAATGTTCACTTGGGAGGCTGAGGCAAGAGGATTGATTATATTTGAGGCAAGCCTTAGCTACAGTTTGAAACCCTGTTTAAAAGAAAAGAAAAGGCATGTTTATGAAAGAGGCCAGTCACAAAAGGCCACGTTTTATGACTCCATTATGTGTGTATTCATAAGAGGCAAATCCAGAGACAGAAAGTGATTGCCAAGGGCTGAACAGAGAGGGGAATATATAGTGACTGATAATGAGAACAGTTTTATTTAGGACTGATGAAAATGTTCTTATATTAGTGCAATGATCACACAAATCTTGAATATACTAAAGCCATTCTAAAATGACCAAACCAACTTACTTTTTTTAAGACAGAATTTATGTGTAGCTCAGACTGGCCTGGAACTCATTACACCCAGCTAAGATACTTTCAAAGGGTAGATTTTGCGGCATGTGAATTATATCTTAAAAGACTTATTAAAAATAATTAGCTATCTGGGCCATGGTGGTACATGCCTTTAATTCCAGCACTCAGGAGTCAGAGGTAGGTGGATCTCTGTGAGTTCAAGGCCAGCCTGGTCTACAAAGCAAGTTCCAGGACAGCCAGGGTTACACAGAGAAACCCTGTCTTCAAAAACCAAAAAAAAAAAAAAAAAAAAAGAACCAAAACCAGTGGTGCTCCATCAGTTATGATTTATGACAATCCCTCCACTTGAAGAAAGCTACCCCACTACTGTGGGACCCATTAAATGCTTCAGGTCAACACACATGAAAGTCTTAAGTAGTAAAACAGAGAAAATAGCTGGACATGGTGGCAGATACCTATCATCCCAGCACCTGGGAGGTAGAGGCAGGAGGATCACAATTCTTAGCAATACTGAGACCAGCCTAAGCCAAAAAGACTCTGTCTCAAAACAAAACAAACAACAACAACAACAACAAAATCCATAATAACTCATATGATTAAAAGTTAGGCAATTTAGGGGGCCAGAGATAGTTCCGTAGAAGTACCGAGTTTGGTTCCCAGCACCTACATGGTGACTCACAACTGTGTGTAACTCCAGTTCCAGAGGACCCAACAGAGGTGAGAAGCATTAAATCCCCTGGAGCTAGGGTCATAGCTGGTTGTGAGCCATATGACTTGGGTGCTGGGAACTGAACTTGGGTCCTCTGGAAGAGCAATATGCATGCTTAGCCACCAAGCCGTAATCTTGAGCCTACACCAGTAGTAATTTGAAAGCGTTTCCTTTGATCCTGGTACTGTCAAGCACTTTAGACCTAGAATCTCAAAGCTTGGAGGGGGTGCTATTGTTACGCCCACCTCACAGGAGAAGGAAGGGTAGAACAATGAAATGCTATGCCCAGAGTCACAGACAACTAGGAAGTGATGAAGCCAAGACCCACCCTCAGAACCTAAGTCCAAGGCCTGACGCTTACTCTGCCTGGTTCAGTTGCTGTTGCCTGAGGGACTGAGAGAGTTGAAGAACTGGGTTCCTGACTGGACACTGCCAGTCCAAGACTGAAGGGGAATGCAAGCTTGTTGTGGAATATTATTGTAAGGTGTGTTACTTTTGTTGATGTTGCATTTGTTTAACTCGGTGAAGCTGTGTTACAGTGCCGGTGTAAAACACCTGATGGGCTAATAAGAGCTGGCCAATAGCAAGGCAGGAGAGAGGATAGGCAGAGCTGGCAGAGAGAATGAGAGAATATATAGAGGAAGAAATCTGAGAGAAGGGGAAAAAAGAGATGGAGGAGTGAGGAGATTGAGGATCCAGAGAAAGAGGACTCCAGGGGCCAGCCACCCAGCTACACAGCCAGCCATGGAGAACGAGTAAGAGAACAGGGAAAGCCAGATAAATTAAGTTAAGGAAAGCTGGAAAGAAACAAGCCAAGCTAAGGCTGGGCATTCGTAAGTAATAATAGGCCTCGGTGTGTGATTTATTTGGGAGCTGGGTGCCCCCCCCCCCCAGAGCAAATACAAACAGTGACACCAACTAGAGCAAACTTGCCCCTATCCATTCCAACTGAGAGAGAAGATGCGGGTGAGAAAATGGAGTCAGGCCTGGAGAAGTCATTCTTACCTCAGGCAAAGAAAAGCAGGAGCTGTCAGTGAACGGAGCACAAAGATTGCAGAGACCAAAGCAGACACACACACACACACA
This sequence comes from Peromyscus maniculatus bairdii, assembly GCF_049852395.1. NCBI lineage: Eukaryota > Metazoa > Chordata > Mammalia > Rodentia > Cricetidae > Peromyscus > Peromyscus maniculatus. The sequence goes on along the minus strand of NC_134859.1, from coordinate 55,305,665 downwards.
CACACACACACAGAGAGAGAGAGAGAGAGAGAGAGAGAGAGAGAGAGAGAGAGAGAGAGAGAGAGAGAGAGGGAGGGAGAGGGGGGACGGGGTAAGAGCTACAGAGAAGGAGTCTACGACAGGAAAGCTGAGTTAGACGTAGCTATTCAGCCCCTGCTGTTCCCAAAAATCCAGAACCATCTGTGGTCCATGGAATCATACACTCAGTTCTGATGCTCAGCAAGATTCCAACAAGATTTCCAATCTTAAAAGATTGGGGCCTGGAGAGACAGCTCAGCAGTTAAGAGCACTGGCTGCTCTTCTAAAGGACCTCGGTTCAATTCCCAGCACCCACATAGCAGTTCACAACTGTCTGTAGCCCCAGTTCCGGAGGATCTAACACCCTCACACAGACATACATGCAGGCAAAACACCAGTGCACACAAAGTTAAAAATAAATAAATCAGAAAAGAAAAGAAATACTGACCCCGGCGTAGTACATGTTTGCTATCCCAACACTTGGGAGTCTGAGGCAGGAGGACCTCAAGTTCAAGGTCAGACAGCCAAGGAAGCAAGCTTCTGTCAGAGACAGCAAAGCCCCAATATTAACAGACGCACACTACGCTGTTTTACACATGGCAACTGATTTACTCCTCAGATAATCCACAAGGTAGATAGTTGTATCCTCAGTCTAGAAATCTGGATTGTGAAGGTGTAAGGATGCGAGCCAGCCCTAGCCTGATGGCACTGTGTTACAGCCTGCTCAGAAATAAACTGCTCTAGCCCAGTCATTAGTGACACTTCCCCCAGAGAGCTCAGACCTGTGTAATAATTTACACATAACTCCCCTGTGATGGCTAAAGGATGCAGTGGTGTTTTTATTACTGTATAATGGGAAAGAGCAACACCTGGGGGGGGGGACTAAAACCATGTCTCGCCCAGCAGTGGATTCCACAGGAAACTGTAGTGTGCACCTTTGATATCCATGTTATAAACCCTTCCTTTAGCCCCCTTTAGCACAGCGTGCTGTTTGGCTCTAAGGCTGCTATCCTTCTGCTAGCAGTAAGAATAAATTCATTCAATCTAAATTTAAATTGAAACTAAGTCTCTGGTCTTTCTTAGTGGATTCAAAAGCCACAACGAAGGTGTTGGGTAACAGTTTCCTCCAAGATTGAAACATTCCACTCGCAGGGAAGCCCCTTAAACAGGAAGGTAAACAACTCAAAATAGCTTCAGGAAGTCCCCAAAACTAACCAGATCCACTAACTAACCAGGCCCCTCCCTGCCAGAATAGGCAACAAAAGCTGAGAGTCCCTCAAAGACTAACTCAGCTAAGCCACAGACTCGGAGGCCAGACCAGCTGCCTGGAAGCACCAGAAGCCAGCCTGGAAGAGGCTTACACCAACTGAGACAAGCACCTGGGAAGGATCTCCAACCTGGTGAGCTGCCTGCAGGCTGTGCAGTGTGCTCCAGGTTCCCAGCTTTGTGAGCTGTCGCCCACGCTTTGGCTTTGGTGGGCTTTGGCAATGCAGCTGTCTTTGAGTCATCTCTGCTCTTATAAGTAACCCCAATAAAGCTCATTGGCTTACCCAGTTGGACTTGGGTGATCTATGTACTTTGGTCTGTTGCGGGCTCCGTATCTGGGGTGAGGAGCCTTGTGTGTTAAATATATCTCCCCTGCAAGTTTTGCCACACAACATACGGTATGTAACTTGCTCAAGGCTGGCAGCTTGTCAAGTAGAGGAGGCAAGATGTAAGATCTGAAGGCACATGGCTGCTTCCAGAACCAACCATCCCCTTATTTGACATAATCTAAGTAAATTCTTACAACCAAAAAGGCTGGACCACATGCTGCTATTCTACCTTACACAAGGTTAGGTTTCCTCCTCCTTAGTAGAATGGGAGCCATTTAAGGACAAGACGAAGACAGCACTTGGGTATCACACACAGAAATGAGGGCTGGGCAGACTTGTGCCTGCATGGAGCGCAGCCGCAGCCACGTCTCCCCTTCAGCTCTGATTCTGCGGCACATGCAAAACCACTCTGTTGTACAGTGAGTACACGCAGTCAGGCTCTGGCTGCGTCCTTCCTCTCACTAGTGCTCCCATGACTAAGCATTTCTCGGCCTTTCATCCTTTACTTACGTTAAAATTTCCACTGTGGCCAGGTGTGGTGGTGGAGCACACCTTAATCCCAGCACTCAGAGGCAGAGGCAAGCAGACCTGAGTTCAAGGCCAGCCTGGTCTACACAGTGGGCCACTACCCCAAAGAGAGGGAGAGGGACGACAAACCTTTACATATGAGTTCAGGATGATGGCATACTCCTACAATTCCAGCACTTGGGAGGCAGAGACAGGAAGTCCCTGAGTCCAAGCCCATCACCGGCTACAAAATGAGTTCAAGGTCAATCTGGGCTATGTGAGATCTTGTCAAACAGAACAAAATCACATTTAGTTTTTTCTTTTTCTTTTTGGCTTATGAGGAGACTCTAAAGGTAGCCTAAGTGTCGGACTCTTATTATAACTGACAGCCAAAACCGTGCAAGGCCTGCACTCCATCCTCAGGACCACACACTGTATAAAGCTGAACAAGGTAGAGCAGAGACAGGCTTGGCTAAGGAGAACTCTGTGGAAGAAGATGAAGATGAAGGGTGGAGGGAGCACTGGCAAGCTGGCTCAGTGGGTGAAGAAGTCTAACAACTGAGGATGAGCCCCTAGAAGCCTAAAGGCAGAAAGCAAAAACTGACTCTACAGGGCTGGAGAAACGGCTCATCAAAAAGCATCTTTTGCTCTTACAGAGGCCCAGGATTCAACAACCGCAGGACCCACATGGTAGCTCACAACCACTCAAAACTCCAGTTCCAGGGGATCCAGTGCTCCATCTGAACTAGGCACATATGTGGTGGCACACTTACATGTAGGGAAACATTCATATACATAAAATAAAATTAAACAACAACAACAACAAAAACCAAGAACTGACTTCACATGGTTGTCTTCTGATCTGCACATGAGAGCACGGCATAAGTTAGCCCACAAACAGAGCGTACACACATCAATAAGAAAAGACGCTGCCTTAGGTGTCCAAGGGGACAGAGGCCTGCTGTCTGTCTGAAAGCGGGTGTGTGCCTCGGGCGGGCTTCACTTCCTCCCCAGCCCAGGCAGGAAAGAGGCTGGAAGACAACTGGCACAGCGCCTTGACTTCCCAAACAGCGTTTGCAGGTCTGCTTGCTAGAGCAGACGAGAGAAGCAGGCTGCCTGGCTAGTTATGTCAACTCGGCACAAGCTAGAGTAACTGGAGAGGACAGACCTCAAGTAAGAAAAAGCCTCCGGAAGATCTGGCTAGAGGCAGGCCTGTAGGGTATTTACTTAATTAGTGATTGATGTGGGCGGCCCCGCCCATTGTGGTGGAGCCACCCCTGGGCTGGTGGTCCTGGGTCTGTAAGAAAGCAGGCTGAGCAAGCCATGGGGAGCAAGCCAGGAAGCCGCACTCCTCCAGGATCCTGAGTTCCTGTCCGGACGGACGTCCTTCAGCGATGGACTAGGATGTAGAAGTGTAAGCTCTGGTCACGGGCATAGCAACAGTAACTCTTTACTAGGAAACAGTCACAAACTGGCCTTGAGCTCCTCCTGCCCTCTTCTGCTGATCCTCCTCCCACGGTTAACCATGGGGACCATGGACAGTGGACAACAGCGTGCACGCCCAGCTTTGACTTTGATGTGTGGAGTCCATCATCAGCTGACATTTTCTTATCCTTTCCCTGACATGTCCAAAGGAGTCATTTCTATGTGGTAGGACAGCCTGAGACTAGTTTATAAACAAAGGCTTCTCGACTTCCCAAGAGAAAATGAAAATGCTTTAGGTACTGTCAGGACTACTCAGGCTACCCTGGTAGAGGAGGGGGTGGGGGGTGAGAGACCAGAGGAGAAACTAACAACCTCGGCTGCTGGAAGCATGAGCCCCGGCTGTGGGCCATGCAAAGACAGGAACCAGCCCAACCACTCCACTCTCAGTCTAGAAACCCAAAGGACAGCCTTGATGGAGTCCCAGGTGAAAGGCAATGATAACAGATCGGGAAAAGGAATACAGCAGACAAGGCCTCGGGTAGTGTTTCTAGGCTGGGCTCAAAGCTAGGGGTCAGAACTCTGGCCCCCATCCTCATTCCAGTAACAGCACCTCCTTCTGACAGCAGCCCCTCCCCACTGTACCTCAGACTGCCCATCTCCAAATGGGCAGAGTAATTCCGGGTGGGCTGGCTTTTCCTGTAGATGAGTCTCCTGGAGGCAATGACCAAGCTGGGCGCAGTGGAACACGCCTTTAATCCCAACACGTGGGAGGCAAAGGGGGATCTCCGTGAGTTCACGGCCAGCCTGATACACATAGTGAGTTCCAGGACAGCCAGGACTAGGGGTCTCAAAACAACAACAAAAACAAGGAAACAATGGCAGACTATCAATAGCCAGCATTGAGGAGCACCTCCCCAAAGCCTGGCTCTACCTTACCACTCAGGCACTAACACAGGGGCGAGAACTCCTGAGGGCTAGGGACACTGGATAAATTGTAAAGGGTAAGACTGCTTATGAAGCAACTGCAGGAAAGGATGGAGGACAGGAAGCTGGACCTGTGCCTTTTTGATGATCCATGAATCTTATAGAAATTCAGATCTGTAAGGGTCCATTACTAATTCAGAAGAAGCTGCTAGGATGGTAGAAAGATCTGGAACCATAAAATCTGGAGGAATTTCTTAGGAAAGAAGTACTGAAAACAAAACAAAACAAAACAAAAAACCGGCTAAGTAGAAACAAGAGAAGGACTGGCCTCACCTGTGCTTCAAGTCCAGCAGTAATTATCTGCTTAGCTATGCTCAGCAGGCCCTACCACGGCAGCCAATGCCATTCTAAAATGCATGGTGTCTCACTGCTCCCTGCCCCGTGGGAGCTGTGCCAGGAGGTGAAGCTGCTACAGGGTGTGGGAGGACTGGACAAGTCATGGCCAGCCAGCTGTGAGGCTGGAGGAGGGAGGAACCCCCGCTTCCCGGCAGTCCCACCTCATCACTCATAGCAGACCAACAGCGTCGAAAAGAGACCTGAGGGAAATGTGATACAAAAGGGACCAGGGGAGCAAAGAACCAGGGGTCACACAGGAAGAGAACGGGAACTTGAGCTCTGAAGATGAACAAGAGGGGGCACCAAAGTCCCAAGCCAGGTAACTCGCCCTGGCAGTCTGTGTGTATCTGGTACCACTTCAGAGAGAGGCTAGAGCAGGCTTCTGCCTCCCTGCCTGAAGGAAAACAATGGGCCTGTTTTCCTCAGCTCTTCCTGTAATCCAGAAGGCCCACACCAGGGCGGGGGGTGGGGCGTGGTGGGGTGGTGTTGGTAAAGGCGGCAGCAGAACCAATGGGCAGCTGGGGAGAAGGCATTTCTGATCTCCCATAACTCCCTAGCTCCTTCAAAGGCACCCAAACATTACCATGAATACTTACACAGTAAACACTGTGCAAATTTAACTTTGACACCCACCCCTCAGGCCCACTCCCAACCGATCACTAATCTACCACTAGGGAGGGTCTAACAGGGTTTTCTAACAGCTCAGGGCCACCAGGACACAGACCTTTCCCAGTCCAGGAGGAAATGTGGAGGGAGAGGCAAGTGTGCTGGTCAGGCAGGGACAGTCTTCACCATCCTTCATTTAGATATGCGTACTTAAGGATGTGTGCGAGAGGAGGACACAATGGCAGTGTAGAGAAAGACAGCAAGAGTGCGTGCGTGTAAGAGAGGAACCACGGTGGGGCTGAGGGGACCTAAGAGAGCCTCATGAGATCACCTCTACCTTCATGGCTAGCAAACACCCACCAGACACAGCTCCAGGGACCCAAAGGGAAGACAGGGTCAGACTCCTGCCTCCTCCACAGGGGCCTGTGGGATCTGAGTAGGTCTCCATCTACCAACCATGGTAAGCATGCAATATGACCCCATTCCACCACAGAGGGCTAACTGTGGAAAGCGGGCCCAGGCCAAAGCGTGACACAGGGTCATATATTTGAGGAGAGAGGAAGTGGATGAGAAGGGCTCCCTACAGGACTAGAGGACCCCTCTTCAATGAGCCTGCACCTGGGGAGAAGAGAAGGTGCCAAAGTTCCGAAGGCTAAAATCCTCACCCAAGTCCCATCATTCAGCATGCCCACTTCAAAACAACTAGGCTCTTACAAGGCCTTCCAAAATCCATGTTCCCAGATTTCCTCATTGTCAGAAATGGACTCTCAACTCTGCTGGCCTCCCTCTCACACTGGGAAACTTGATCAGCTCTCTGTATTCTGACTGCACACGGTGACATGGATTCACGTTCTGAGGTGGTTTTTACAGTAATCCAGTCAGCTCCACGAGTCGAGAGAAGAGAGGCAAAGAAAGCAAGGTGGGTATGTATATAGGGAGGATGGCTATAACTCACTCACTCCTCCTGGGTCTGTAAGCACACACGCACACACGCACCACTCACTCTTGCAGATACACGCAGAGACAGAAACAAGTCAGAACAGGATACATCCATGAACACAGATGCCATTCTCATCAGACACCAGTCAGAGCAGAGGGGCGCCCTGCCTGCGCCAAGGACGTGGGGTGTCTTCTCAACTTCCACACTTTGGTTTTGCTGTCCCCATGCCTAGGCCCCCCACAGACTCTGCAGACTCAGAAGGGGTCCTAGGCTGGCTGCCTGAGTCCATCCAGAGGTTTTCACAGGTGGCCCACCACACGAGGGGAGCTACAAGCGGAAGGCTTACGGTACTGTGCAGAGCACACAGATAGGCAGGCAGGCAGGCAGCAGGGGAGGAAGGAAAAGAGAAGGAACCAAAACTCAAGCAGCCTGATGGGCTTCTAAAATGGCCACAGGCAAGGACAGATGGTCCCTTTCTGAGCTGGGGAAGTGGAGAAAGGGACAAGGAAAAAAATAAATACCATCAGTCAGAAATTTTAAAAATAAACTGAAAAAACCCGAAAGATAAACAGCTTGCATCTGAGGTTCCGCCTGCCTCCAGAGCTTTCTACGGGAAAGAGAGCTGCAGGCCAGGCCCCTGGCCTCAGGTCTAGAGGAGACCGCTGGGGGGTCATTCTAGCCACCCCGTCCTTGGTCTGGAAATCCCGAAAATCTTCCAGGCAGCTGAAGTAGTTCTTGCCTTTATCTCTCTAGGACTCCTTCCCAAATGACCCCCAAGTTAAGTAAAGGCCTTCATTTTTAAAATGGAACAAGCTAAAAAACCAAACCAAAACACCAGGTGGGAGGTGGCGGCGCTCGCCTTTAATCCCAGCACTAGCCCTAACCCTCAGGCAGAGGCAGGAGGATCTCTGAGTTTAGCCTGATCTACAGAGTGAGTTCCAGGACAGCCAGGGCTACACAAAGAAACCCTGTCTCTAAATACATAAATAATAAAATGGAACAAGCTCCCTCTCCTCAGGCAGAGGCAGGAGGATCTCTGAGTTCAGCCTGGTCTGCACAGTGAGTTCCAGGACAGCCAGGGCAACACAGGGGAACCCCCGTCTCTAAATAAAAAAATAATAAACTGGAACAGGCTCTCCATACACAGTGTGTCCACAGTGAGTAGAACTGGTTTATCATCTCACGCTGCTTCCTTCACCCTATTGGCCAGCACTCTGCAATCCTAAAGTGAGTTCAGTCATTATCTCGTTTGTGCCTCAGACCTGCAGAGGGCTGGGCAGATAAGAAAACCAAGGCTCCGAGAAGTGAAATGTCTGCCTAGGGCTGTGGTTCTCAACCTTCCGAATGCTGCCACCCTTCAATACAGTCCTCATGTGGTAAACCCCCAACCATAAAATTATTTTCATTGCTACTTCATAACTGTAATTTTGCTAGTTATGAATCAGTATATAAATATCTGTGTTTGCTGATGGTCTTGGGCAACCCCTGTGAAAGGGTCATTCGACACCCCCCAAAGGGGTCGTGACCCCACAGGCTGAGAACCACTGCTCTGGGGTCAAGCCAGAACTCAAGCCCATTTAGTGCTCTGATGGCAACACCACACTGCCCCACTAGCTCTGTCCACTAGATCTCATTTGCCATCCATGAGCCAGAGACGGCTGCTTCGCCTTCAGCTGTCCAGTCTCATATCTGATGGTCACAGTATGATTTACATGGAGACTTTCCGGCTAGCGAGACGGCTCAACAGCTAAGTGCACTTGTAGCACAGACCTGATGACCTGAATTCAAAGCCAAAAGCACCCGTCCTCCAACACCCACATGTAACAAATAAAATAAAATTCAAAGTGCTTTCAATTACATGGAGCTTTACCAATACTCATGGTGCCCCTCTGTTTCTTGCCTATGTGGGCAGGAGGCCCACACGTTACTGGATTTCTCTCAGGTCTACTGCACCTCAGCCTGTCTTACACATTTCATTCCCCTCTGCAGTACCTGGATGGCTCATGCCCAGCCCTCTAGATTCCAATTTAAACATGGCTACCTATAGGAAGTGTCCTGTTTCCAAAGTACCCTATGGCCACCCTTTCAGGATACCCATCAGATATTTATAAACTCCTTGCCTGTCTATTCTGCTAGACCAAGTTGTTGATGGTCAGGGCTGAGTTTTCTGTCACACAAACATAGAAATAAACGAAAATTGTTCCTTAAAGTGGTGGTTTCCAACACTAGATTGGGGTTATCACCATCCTTTCAAAATGACCGTGATGGGAAATGACACTCAGTTCATGAGGTGAATCCTAAGGCTGGGACTGTCGCTCTGTTGGTAGGGTGCTTGCCCAGCATATATCAAGCCCTGAGCTTGCTTCCTAGCACCACACAAACCAGGCAGATGGTGGCACTTGCCTATAGTCCCAGCACTCACTCAGTAGGAGGGCACAAGCTTAAGGTCACCCTCAGATACACAGTGTGAGTCAACCTGGGCTACATGAGACCCTGTCTCCAGAAAGGGAGGAAAGAAAACAAGGTTTTCTAAAAGTGACTTTGGAGGGCGGGGAGGCGCTCATATGGATCAGTACCCTATGACTTACATGCTTGGTGAGTAGGTATTACCAGAAAGCAGATTTTTCCCCCAAAGGAGAGACCTTTCCTATGGCTGGCAAAACCCAAACAGTAACACTAGAGTAAGGGCCCGAAGACCACAGGCAGCAGGACAGGAAGAGATGAATGAAGCTCGGGCTTCCTGAAGAACAGAGTTCAAGGAGCAGCTGGGTCTGCTGGCACATGCCTGTTATCCCAGCTCCTCAGGAGACTGAGGTAGAAGACCACAAGCTCAAGGTCTGTCTGAACAACTTATGACCCTGTCTCCAACAACAGGAGAGCTGGGATGTAGCTCAGAGGGCAGGCACGAGCCTAACACAGCACCATGGAGGCAGAAAGGTAGGTGAGGCCAGATGAGAAGGGCAGAGGTGACGGCCCCCTCCCCTGCACCAGACAACAGCCTATTAAAAGGTCCTGAAGCACTCAGGATGACAAAAGGCAGGCTTTGTATGGCATGGAAAGCAGTCAGGAGCACAGGATGCAGTGACAGGCCGCCGTTAGTTAAGGGCCTGATGGTGCCACGAACTAAAAGGTCTGGGTACCAGCTCTGATCCTTTATGTAGTTTAGACAAATGAGCACGTCATTTCACCTCTCACAGCCTCTTTCTTAATATCTTCAAGTCCATAACATGCTACAAATTTGCATTAGTCACTGTGAAGAATCGACCTCCACATAACAGAGGAACTGTGGCTAGAGGTGGTTTTCTAAGACGGTTGATGTTTCTTGTATTTAGAGTAAAAAGGAGCAGCTTAGGAGAAAGAAAACAGTATGAGCAGAACCGAGAAGAGTCAGGTAAGAAAGGAGATGGTAGGTTCTGTGCCTGGCGGGGAGGAGGCACGAGACACCAGGCCCATTCACTCTGGCAGATCCCAAACTAACGGAGGAGGACTATACCAGTAATCAGGGGTTGGGTAATAACAAGGCTTCTCCCCGCTGGTTTTCAACTGCAGCACAAACAAATCATTATGCCTCATTGCCAGCCTCCTACTGTCAAATCAGGTGTCCGCAGAGCCAGGGAAGAGACCTGTGCCCTGCCCGTGCCCTACACTGCTTCTAATTATACAAGAAGTCCAACAGGATGCCATAAGAGAGGTAAGAAAAAAAGTTTAAGAAAGGAGCAGCTGGGTCTGCTGGCACATGCCTGTTATGCCAGCTCCCCAGGAGACAGAGGGCAGAGCTCAAGGCCTGTCTGGGCAACTCATGACCCTGTCTCCAACAAGAGGTAAAAGGAGCGCTGGGGTGTAGCTCAGAGGGCAGGCACATGCCTAACACAGAGGAGGCCCTGGGTTCAATCCCCAGCACCACTGGAGACAGGAAGGTGAGGCCAGATGAGAAGGGCAGAAGGTGAAGACCCCTCCCTTCCCTCAGACGACTACTGGAAGGTTCTAAAGTGCTCAGAGGCCAACAAAGAGAATCAAGAAATGAGCACAGGGGTGCCAGGCTGAGTCAGGGGAAGAAGAGCAGGTGGAGGGTAGGGCCAGCAGGGTGTGGAAGAAAGACTGTCTGAATCACAGGTTTAGAAAGGAAGGCCGGGGTTACTCTCCACAGGGTGGAGACCGGATATTCCTGGCTCCACCAAGAACCAACCCAGAAGAAATTACAGCTAAAGGGACCTAGGAAGGATCGTCCTGACCAGCAGGACGGCACCAGCACAGCCATCTGACTTTTCACCAGCCTGGCTCTCTTCCTGTGCCTGCGAAACCTTCTCTGACCCCTTTCACACCAACTCTCCGGGCCAGTTCATGCATTCACTCAATAAACACCAATCAATGAGTAAAGGAGCTTGCTGTGAAAGCCTGGGGACCTGAGTTCATTCCCCGGAGCACATGTAAAGGTGGAAGGGGAAAAATGACTCTATGAAGTTGTCCTCAGACCTACACACACACACACACACACACACACAATAATATACATCCAGTGCCTAGTGCTGGGGGTGTATCTCGGTTGGGAGAGTGCTTGCCTAACATGCATGAAGCCCCAGATTCCATCCTCAGCATCTCACAAAACTGGAAGGGATGGTGCACACCTGTAATCTCGGCACTCAAGAGGTGGAGGCAGGAAGTTCAGACGCTCAAGGTCACCGTGCTACATAACAAGTTCAGAGCTAGCCTGTTCTTAGGTGGGGACAACAGTGGAAAGCCGGCTCAGCAGTTGAGAGTGCTTGCTGCTCTTGCAGAGAATGAGTTCAGTTCTCAGCACCCACGGTCCTATACGCACAGCCATCTGTGACTCTGGCTGCAGCGGTTCCCATGCCCTTGTCTGATTCCTCAGGTTAGTATGCATGCAATGCATGTATACACACAAAGGCAAACACTCATACACATAAAATAAATCTTTTATTTATTTAAATGAAGTAGCTGGGATGCAGAGGCAGCAGAATCTGGAATGTGGCAGGTAATACACAGAACAGAAAGAGTCCCTCCCCTCAGGGAGTTTACAGTCTACTTGGCAAAGCATCTATTGAAGGAAGATATAGTTACATGGCTGTAAGAAAGCAGAGAAAAAGGACCAAGTACTGTTAGAAAGATTAAAGGAAGACATGGTAGGAAAGGGAGGGCAGCTAAGGACATGATATTTAAACCGAAGCCATAGGCACAGTTAAGAGTTAACCAAGTCAAGGCTGGAGGGCAGGGAGGCCCAGGACTCTGCGGGAAGAGTGTGTCTCCACTAGCAGCCCAGAGTCTGTGCCTCACATAAAGCTCTTGCAGGTTTATACAGATGCCCTGCCTCTCACATCCCAACTGTACCCCCACCGACACACACACACACACACACACACACACACACACACACACACACACACACACACACACAGGCCGGGCCAAAGAGACTGCTCAGGGATTGCTGGGAATTCTGACTCAAGGGGCAAGTCAAACAGGAGTTTCATGTTTGGATAAGATTTTCAAGTCATTCTTTCTCCCGGGGACATTGGAAGACTTTCAGGAGCTGTTGGAAAGCTCCTGGACAGGCAAACGGGAGCCAGGCTCCAGAATTCCAGACCTACACCTGGGGCTGTGACTCATTACAGCAATTATGAAATCAATTGACTGGCTAGTTTTCTCCTTCTTAAACAAAACACTAAGTCAGGAGAGAATGTTAACTGAGCTGTAGATTCCCTCTCTTCAATAAGAGAAGGGGCTTCACAACGACCCTCATCTAATAAGCATCTACCAGGCTAAGCACTTTCATTTAATACTCTCAACAGCCCTATTATATAGGTTTTATTATCCTCGTTTTATAAAGGATAAAAACTAGGTGTGGAGTGCTGGCTGTTTGCCAAAGATCACACTGTGAGCAGCAGGATTTGAATCCAAGCCCATTGCCAAGGCCGGTGTGAAAAAGGCTACACCTATTACAGCCCCACCCCCAATCCTCAAGACCCAAGTAAATACTCTGTCTTCCAAAGTCAATCCTCACTGGGTCCTGCCTATTCTGTCCTCTCAGCACCAACAGATCTGGATAGTCTTTTGGCTATCAACATCCCGAAAGTCACCTTCCTTTTACTGTGTCCCTAGTTCCGGTCCATGCCTGCACTCCAACAGCATGCCCACCTGCTATCTCCCCAGGCCTCTCCAAGATCATATCATTCTTCTCAACTCCTGCTTTGCCTGGCTTAACACACAGAGGAGTTTTCCTCCTACAGAGAACACCACAAACGGGGGCCCGTCTGGCTGATCTGTCTGTCTAAATCAGTGGTCAGAATAAAAACAACAGCCAGAACCGCAGAACCAGACTCAAGACCCAGAACTCCTTCTGTAACTCTGCTTCCCAAGTACTGGTGCCTTTAATCCCAGTACTTGGGAAGCAAAGGCAGGTGGATCTCTGTGAATGGTCTCTGTGAATGAAATAGACCAGCCTGGTCTACAGAGCAAGTTCCAGGTCAGCCAAGGTGACACAGTGAGATCCTGTCAAAAAACAAAAACAAAAAAACCCAACACAACTGAAAAAGAACAAACAAAACACGTTATAATATGAACTCAAGAGTTACGGAAAGAGTTCTGGGTCTCGAGTCTGGTTCTGCGGTTCTGGACAAGAAACCAAGACACCAGGGCCCCACCCTGAGTGTGGTGAATCACCTGGACAAGGCCTGGCTATGTGCAGGTGATTTCGACTGAGTTTCTCACTGGAAGCCACTGGGTTCCTACCCCTCATTTTGCAGTCTGGGAGAGATTCATGCTAGAGTTGGAATGGAAAGGAATACCAGGTCTCCTGGCGCCACACCCACCCCATGGATCTAGTTGCTCAAAAGCAGCTACGGAAGATGAGCAGGCCCTCACCCTGGCAGGCCTCCAACTGGGAACTCTCTAGACATCAGTTTTACTCAATGAGGTCATGAAGCCAGGGCAGGGGAAGAGCGAAGTACTCACTGTTAACCTGCTGAACAGACTACACACCTAGGACCCCAGGATGACCAGCACTCACCAACACTTCAAATATGCCACGGACTGGGCAATCCAACAGGTTACCAAGCACCCAAGGATCAGAAGTCAGCTCTAGCTCTAGAGTCTTGGCCTTCTGCTGCCAACTTTTAAAATGCAAGGGGCCGGTGGGTCTCTGCTTCAGACAGTAGGCAGTGAAGTCCCGTTTGGCTTCTATCAGGGATGGAGGTGGCAACAACATACTACAGGAGGACACCCATGGGAGACAAGTTCTAAGAGAAGCAATAGAACATTCCTTTACTCAGACTTGGAGCAGTAGGGTTGGGTAACCTCCATCCAAGAGAAGCAACCAGCCTCAATTCATACTGGGCTGAATACATGCAGCCTCCTCTAAAAGCAGAGAAAAGGACCTTTTGATCTACAGGCTTTCCCTGACTTTGGATCAACACTATCTTGAGAAAATGGGGGCGGGGGGAGGTCGGGAGGGCAGGCTTCTTCTGAGTGATAATCTAGGGCACAGTCCTAACCACATGCACCCTTGAGTTACTCCCTCCAAATGCAGGCCTTTACTGCCTGCACCTGACCTCGGAGGCCACCACTCTCCCGGCTGCCTTGAATAGCAAGACTTCTCTCTCTCATGTTTCCCACAGCCCACTAAAAGTCAAAGAATAATAATAACTGTCAGAGGGCACGGACAAGGGAAGTTAGGTCGGCAGGGCTCTGTTCTAAGACACACAAGCTATTTCTGGGTCATGCATTGAGTCTGATCACCCACTGGTGTGAACACCCACCGGTGTGAACACCCACCGGTGTGAACACCCACTAGGGTGAACACCCACCGGGGTGAACACCCACTGGGGTGAACACCCACCGGGGTGAGCACCTCAGAGGAAAGCAGAGCCTGACCTCACTCTAAGTTGTTCCAGTAGCACACGCACCCCGCCCCCCATGCACAAATGCAGAAAGCTGTTAAATTTTATTATCTTCACCCTCTAAATGATCTTCTTTCCAGCTTTCTCTAACACACTGGTTCTCAACCTGTGGGGTCACGACCCCTTTGGGGGTAGAACGACCCTTTCACAGGGGTCACCTGAGATCATCAGAAAACACAGATATTTACATTACGAATCATAACAGTAGCAAAATCACAGTTATGAAGTAGTGACAAAAAATTTTTTTTATGGTTGGGGTCACCACATAAGGAACTGACTGTATCGAAGGGTTGCGGCATTGGGAAGGTTGAGAGCCACTGCTCTAACACGTGCCCCTCAGAGCACCAGGGCGAAATGAAGTAAAACGCTGATGACAGATACAAGAACAGCAGCATGGCCAGGAGTTCCTGCGAGTTATACGGGGCTGAATGCAGAGACCACTTCTCTTCTGACTGCCCGCCCAATGCCCTGTGATACCAAGACGCCCTTTCTTTGGAAGCCCCTTTCAAAGGCCCGTGAGTGTGCATCAGAGCCAGCAGCGAGGGCCATGTTCTAAGTCAGCTGATGGCTCTGAAACAGTTCACTTGGCCTGACTTGACAAACATTAAGCATCTGTCGATGTCCAGTCCTCTGCTCAATTCTGAACACAAAAAGGGAAGAAGTCTGGGCTGGGGAAGCAGGGCACAGATTAGTGTCTGACTGACTCAGAGACACAGGAAAACATCTGGAGGATGGTGACAGAAGTTACTTAATGCTGCAAAACTGTACACTTAAAAATGCTAAATGTAAATCCGACGTTACATATTTTAACCATTTGAAAGTTTTTTTGTTTGTTTTAAGAAGCTGGAGAGAATGCCCAATGGTTAAGAATGCTTGCTGCTCTGGCAGAGAACCTGGGTTCAGTTCCTTGTACCAATATGGAAGCTCCCAGCCACTTGTAATTCCAGTTCAAGGACTCCAGTTCCTTCTCCAAGCTTCTACGGGCACCAGGCATGCACACAGTGCACACACATACATCACATACACATATGCAGGCAAACACTCATACATGCAAAATAGAGATAAATCTTTTTTTGTTTGTTTGTTTAAAGACACAGACCTGGAGGTCTGAACCCTGTGCTCCTACAGGGCAGAAACCATTTTCACACGGGCTCTCTCTAATCCATTAAATGAGCCACGTCCTAAAAGTCACCAAGGACTTCACAAGTCCTCAGCAAATCTACAAAACCCATTTGCCACAGGTCATAGAAATCTTACACATTTGCAACTGAAGCAAGCAGAAAACAGTACAAGGTGCTGACCAGACACTGCCCACCCGCCTGCCCTCCCCTCAATGCCCACCCCCACGCTCCCTTGCCTCCAATCACAGGCAATTAACAACCGCTCTGGTTCTGTGGTGAGTCGGATCTGAGACCCAATCCAGGCCCAGCTGCTCACTGACTGTCCAACTTCAGATGTCAGACAGGTTACTCAACTTCCAAGTAGTTTCTCTTGTTGAAAGCGTGGTTCATCGTCCACCTCTCAAAGGGCTACTGTGAGGGAAACTGAGATCACACAAGGACAGAACCTAGCGCACAGTGAGTGCTCCTCGCTCCAGCTCCAAACCCCCTTCTGAAATGAGCACATTAAAATACAAATGGCTCGTATCAAAGCATCCTCTGTTCTGAACTGAAGAAAGGCAGGAAAAGAAGGCCTTATGAGAGATGATTCAAGGGCCAGGAAATCGGACCCTGGCCCACGTGTTCCTGTGCCCAGTCCTGCCTTGCGCGTGTCCCACAGCAGTGCACACAGCCTCGCTAAGGTTGGAGGGACTTCACCAGTTTCTCTGAACCTCAGCTAAACAAACACAAGTGTCTATCGAGTCCTGCTGCACACCTTTGGCTCCTGTGGCCCGGTACACTGTGGCAAGGTGCCCTCTCATACTTCCCCGCAAGGTGGAGGGGTGGGGGAAGCTGAGGTAAGAACTGAGAGGGCAAGGGCAAGTACGCCTCTCCGTTCATTAGCGACTGATCTGAAATGAGACTCCTTCTTCCAGCTTGAGGGGACAAGCAAAAGAACAGACACGAGCATCGAGGAGACAGATACGCTGGCCTCTCTCTAACACTGCTCACACACACCTACTTCTGCTCTTGGGGTTCCCTGTTCAGCTCTATTCTTGAAGGCTCCTCTCTGAGCTACTGGGAACGAAAGCCCAGGTTCTGCAGGTTCCCACCACTTTCTTACAAATGTGCCTTGAAAAGTGGGTGGGTAGTGAAGAGAACACGAAAACCTCCCTACAGTCGGCCAGGTAACCAGAGGTGTACCAGCAGGCACATCTCTCAGTCTGAGAGATGTGTGCCATGTGCAAAAGTAATTCCTCACTCTTCCCAGAAAGAGGTGAACAGGAGACAAGAACTCCTTCCTACCTACAGAAGACACCTATCTAGCCTCTCCCATATCCGTAACAAAGTCACAGAAGTCCTACAAACAACCAAGAGTGGAAAAACAATTCTGCAATGCAATGTCTGCAAGACTGCCGGATGGCTAACATCCGTGTCCCCACATGCTAAGTGCCTTTAGTGTTCCCAAGACATAGTTAACAGTTAAACGTCCCTCCTCAGCGTTTCTAAACACACCCTGGAGGGCAGTGCCACTCAGCTGAGAACCACTGAGCACTCACTTGTACTGCTGGGTTCCCCATGGGCTCACTATATTCTAGCTATCCTTGATGGTTCGGGCACTAAACCCAGTAGAACAAGTCAAGAGCCCTGTCTCCAACCAAGTGAATAATTACTGAATGCCTGGCTTGTACTCAGCATCTTGATAGGCAGTAACAGATCAATAGGAAATATGGGTCAGGATCCCCAGCACAAGGAAGTGGTATATACAGTATGTATATGTAATCAAATTAAGTCATATGGCCTACAAGAAACAGATAAGATAATCAGCTAAGGGCTGGCACTACGACAAAGACTTTGTGGGGGAAAAAACAGGTTGTGGTAGGTCTTGAAGAAAGTGGAATTTTCTTTATACAGACTTTTTGATTCTCAGTCTCTCCCTGTTAAGAATCGCTGTCCAGGGCAAAATCCTTTTAACTTCTTGTTCTAGGAACAATTTACAGTCCACTCTTCAAATCCCATGCTCAAACAGTTCCTGGTGGAAAAGGGTGAGAATTTTCCACCCTCCCTCAGAAGGCCAACTATTATCAGCCCGCAGGAGAGGCAGAGGTACCAAAGGTGAATCAAAAGCACTCAGTGCCATAGGCACTCAGTGAGCTTGGAACGCTGGCTGGGGTTCCCAGGCTACAGGAATGTTCCATTCACCTGTCAGCTTTGGCCTGAATGGCCTCCTGCTGTGAGGACATGAACTTCTGCAGTGTGAGGCCTTAACTACCTTCTCCATGGAAGGTCTCCTCCCTCACCAGCCATCCTCATTCTTCTCAGGCGAACCCTATTTCCTCCATTCATCCCCTTCAAGCCTCTCAGACTCCTCCTCCCACAGGCTGGGCCACCAACCTCCTCCCAGCCCATCCCCCCATCTTCCACACTCCATCCACCAGACATCCAAGCTGCTTCTGGAGTCTGGCTCCTCCAAGAAGCCCAAGACTTGTGGCTTCCCCAGCCCTCTTTCCTTTGGAGCATTCAAAAATCACTAACACTCCCTACACAGCCCACTCATCCTTCACTCGCACACAATGTAAATGAGTCTCGTCTATTTATACAGAGGAGCTATCCACTGTTAGAGGACGGATCCCACTCCCCGCAGACCGTAAGAGCTCAGTCCAAGGCCGAGCCTGGCTGGTCTTACTCTTGAAGAGACACGTTGACCTCAGCCACCACTCACACCACAATTCAGCTCCCAGGGACACCCACCCCCACAGAACCACATGTGAGTCCACAGACTCAAGACTCAGGAGCCCTCCCCCGATAAATACATGTGAGGTTACAGTCTTGTGCCCTTTTCACATTCAATCTCTTAGTTTATAAAACATTTCTTTTTTTTTTTTTCTCCCAAGAAAGGTTCAGAATAAGTTCTTTGGACCAAAGCTAAGGCCGGAGTTTTCAATTCCTCAGACTCATGGCTCGCAATTGTTGACCAACGATGCAGTTCCATTTTTAGCCACGCACTAATTCTACCTACCTGCTGCTTCATCTCTATTTTCTTTTCTTTTTCTTAAAACAGTGCCAGCTAGGCTTATGCCTCACAACCAACCAACC
Source organism: Peromyscus maniculatus bairdii (assembly GCF_049852395.1). Classification (NCBI taxonomy): domain Eukaryota; kingdom Metazoa; phylum Chordata; class Mammalia; order Rodentia; family Cricetidae; genus Peromyscus; species Peromyscus maniculatus. The sequence continues at coordinate 55,287,148 of NC_134859.1, read as the reverse complement.
AACCAACCAACCAACCAGTTGGTCTTGTAAAAACAAGTCAGGAGTGTTGACTCACATCTCTAATCCCAACACTCAGGGGGTTAACATACTCAGTTCTGGGCCAGCCAGGACACAAAGTAAGACCCTGTCTTAAAACAATTCAAATCAGAAAAATCATGCAAAAAAGTTGGCAGAGTGCCACAACCTATAATCCCAGCACTTGGAAGGCGGAGGCAGGAGAACTCCAAGTTTGAGACCAGGCTGGGATATATAGCAGTTCCAAGGCTAACCTAACCTCACAACCAGACTCTAGTCTTAAAAAACAAAACACACACTAGGTGGGTCTCAGAGACTGAACTTGGGTCCTCAGACTTGACAGTGAGTGCCTTTAACTACTAAGCCGTTTCTTTTCACCAGCCCTCTTTCTTTTTTTCTTTTCGGTATTTTCCCCCCAATACAAGGTCACACTATGTAGCTCTGGATGTCCTAGTACTCACTATGTAGATCAGGCTAGCCTCAAACACAGAGCTCCATTTGCTTCTGCCTCCCCAGTGCTGAGATCAAAGGTGTGTGCCACGACACCCAGCTTCACCGGCCCTCTTACTGCTGCTGGCTTTGAGACAGCTCACTAAGGTGCCCGGGCCAGCTTTAAGCTTACTCTCTAGTGAGGCAGGCCTTGAACTTGCAATTCTCCTGCCTCAACCTGACAAAGCTGCTAGGACTGCATGCTCTTGTCATCAAGCATAGCTAAATCGTGTAGTGTTTACATAGAAGCGACACATTCTCCCGTAGACTTTAAGTCATCTCTAGATTACTTTTAATATCTAATATAAATCTAAATGCTATGTAACCGTTGCTATACCATACTGCTCAGGGGACAGTGACAAGAAAAACAGAACAAAACAAAACTTGTGCAGTCGTACTGTAATGTAATCCCAGCACTTGGGAAGTTCAAATAGGAGGATCAAGTTTAAGTCAGCCTACGCTACAGGAATTCCGGTCCAGCCTGGGCAAACAAGTGGGATCAGCAAAAGCAAAACAGAACCACCACCAAGTCGATTAGGACTGGGGAGATGGCCCGGGGGTAAAGCTCTAACCGCAAGCACAGCGCCCAAGTTCAAGCGTCCAGGGCCTGTGTAAACCAGGTGCAGTGTTCCTAGGGCAAGATGAGAGGCAGAGAGAGGAGCAGCTCTGGAAGCTGGAGCCGGCCAGCCTGGCACACAGCAATGAACAGAAGCTTCTGCCTCAAATAAAGTGGAAAGTGAGGACGCACACCCAAGGTTGTCTTCTGATTTCTAAGCACACACGCCATGGCACACACATGCATGATACATGCACACATTCATATACGAGCAAATTATTTTAAAAAGTCCATTCACTAACTTAATTACTCTCTGTTCTATTTTTCAAACTAAGAAGGGGAAAAGTCTAGAGGGTTAATGGCATAAACTGAGTTATAAGTGGGTTATAAAGTGGGTTCTGAGAGAGTACGGGACTCAACATTGGATTTCCAGATGACTGGCCACCAAACATAGCACAACAGAAAATAAATATAAGTTCATAACAATCAAAATTAATAAGAATGCCCAAGCTTGAGAGTTCTAAGATACTGAGGCAGCACTAACCATAAGATAAGAACAGGGCTGGAGAGATGGCTCCGAGGCTAAAAGCATGGATGCTCTTCCGAGGACCTGGGCTCAAACCCTAGCACCCACATGGCAGCTCACAACTGCCTGAAACTCCAGTTCCGGGGAATCCTGTGTCCTCTTCTGGCTGTTGCAGGCACCAACCACACATATGATACAGGCAAAACACTCATAAAACAAAAAGATGAGGAGAGCCTAGGAGGACATGGTGGTACATGCCTGTAGTACCAACCACTTGGGAGGCTGAGGCAGAAGGACCACCTGAGCCCAGGAGTTTGAGGCCAGCCTGGGCACTACAAGACTCTGGCAGGAGATGGGGAGGGGGGGCGGGTCTTCTCAGGTTTGGGTTTGCAAAGGCACTTCTTAGAGGGATGCTCACAGAGTACTGGTTGAAAAGCTTAGTACAGAACTGAGGACAGTACCGCATCCTCCCATAGGGTCTAGAACCTGTCAACAGCACACTGACAATGCTCAGTGACGAAGAAAAGGTCAGCACCCACAACTCTGACAGGACCAAAGTCTGCAGGCAGATTCAGATGGCTTCTAGAGATGCTGGCCAATCCCGGGACCATTGTGTGTGATTGGGCGGACAGGTGACTGCATTCCTTGTTTACAGACCTAAACCAAACTGCAAGTTTGCCAACAGAAGTTTCCTGCCATCCTTTCCCCTAAGTGACAAAGTGTTCTAAACAGACCAAATAGTGTGTGTTACCCTGTTTTAGGCACACAGTTCGTAGCTGAATGGATTTGGACCCTCTACACTATCATAAGCCCTTGGGGTGAGAGTGAGGGGCAAACCAGACTAAAGTCTTGCTGACCCTCTTTCCTGCTAATGGGGGGATGGGGAGATAACAAAGAGTTACATGTACAGTCATGTGTGTACATGTACATGTAATTGCCATTCGAGTGAGTGTGTGTGTGTGTGTGTGTGTGTGTGTGAGAGAGAGAGAGAGAGAGAGAGAGAGAGAGAGAGAGAGAAAGAGTAGGCCAGAGAGAGAGAAAGAGAGAGAGAGAGAGAGAGAGAGAGAGAGAGAGAGAGAGAGAGAAAGAGTAGGCCAGAGAGAGAGAGAGAGAAAGAGTAGGCCAGAGAGAGAGAGAGAGAGAGAGAGAGAGAGAGAGAGAGAAGGCCAGAGGTCAACATCAGTCTCTTCCTTCCCTCTTTAATGGCTCTCTACCTTACTTTTTGAGACAGGGTTTCACACTGAACCTATAGCTCATTTACTTGGCTTGGCTAACAGGCCAATGAACTCCCGGGATCCATCGGCCTCGGCCCCCAGCACTGGGATGACAGGTATGTGCCATACTACTTGGGGATCCAAAGTCAGGCCCTCATGCCTGCACAGCGGACACTTCACTGAACCACCTCTCAGCCCGCTCCCCTTCCTTCCCTCACTTTCCGGGTTACAGGGACAGCTTAGCGGGGACAGCACTTGCTGTCAGCTGGAAGTGGGGAGCAACTACTCAAAAAGTTTGGCACAGGTACGTGTGCCTGGAAACACAACACTGAGGGGAGGGATAAAACAGGTAGACAGTTCCAGGGGCTCACTGACCGGCCTGCTTAGCCCCAAATAACAAGCCTGGGGTCAGTGAGGTCCTGTGTCAAGGGGATAAGGTGGAGAATGGAAGAAAAAAAAAGGCATCCAACATTCCCTAACTTCCAAGGTATGTGCACCCACACTCTCACATGAACACACGTGTGTACATACACACACACACACACACACCTCGATTTCCCAAAGAACTGCGGCTTCACGTGCCACTAAGGCTATGGCAATTTGTCCCCTCCTACATTAAAGAGCGGTGACGTCCTCCTCCTCGTCTGGGTAAGGGCTGAACGCCCCGTCCCAGCCATGCTCTCCGTCATCATCTTTTTATCATTTTACCACAGCGGCATTTTACATCACTTCAAATGCCACAGGCTTTCGAATCCCCCGCCCCTTCTGTCATTCTCTAGGAGAAAAGTCACTCCATGCCCTCCCTGCTGCTGCCGGAGGTCAGTCCTCCCATCCCTCTGCCTGTGGCATCTGTCATCACCCCGTGGACAGCAGCATCTCAGCACACACCCGCAGTCCCACATGCCCCACTGCCAGCTTTCCTGGTGATGCTAGCTCCACAGCAGCGGACAAGAGGAGAAAGAGGAGGAGGAGGAGGAGGAGGAAAGACATCTTCAAAGAACACAGACAACCACTTGAGAGACACAAAAGAACGTGCAAAAGCATTTTGAGAAGAGACACCTGTCAACAGCCACCACCCCACAAGAAGTCCCTTGAAGGTGTGCGGTGGCCTGACTTCAATACAGCCCCACTGCCTGGCTGCACGGCTTCAGAGACACTGCAGTCCAAAACTTCCAGCCACTGGACAGTAGAAAGAAACTGATTTATGAAGTGGGTCAACCAAAAGCAGGAATGTGAAAGGAAAGAGGTCAGCCCAGGGCCCGCTGGTCCCTCTCCCAGCTACTTCTATCCGTGCTTTATTCTTTGGGAGAAGCCGCAGTGCCAAGTCAGAAGACTCTTCTGGAACATAACCAAGTTTGGACACAGACAAAGATGACTTAAAACTGAAGGCCCAAATTTTCTCTCAGATATACTAACTTTTAGGGTCATGGCTTGGTTGGATGCATCCAGAGCTCTGCATTACCGCAAGGTCTGATTCCAACACATCTCAGAGGATACTCTTTTTGTTGCTGTTTTTCAGACAGGTTCTCATGCATCCCAAGCTGCCCTTGAACTTTGGTTTCTCTATTATGTAGCCCTGGCTGTCCTGGAACCACGTAGACCAGGCTGGCCTGTAACTCAAAGAGATCCCATCTACCTCTGCTAGGGTTAAAGGTGTGTGCTACACCTAGTAGATTTATTTGTTCGTGTGTGTGCACACACACACTCACACATACATGCATCACGGCACACGTGTGGAAATCAGAGGACAACCCAGGAGAGTCTATTCTCCTTCCACCACGTGGGTTCTGAGGCTCAAACTCAGGGTTGTTATTAGGCTTGATAGTAACTGCCTTTACTCTGAGCCATCTCCTCTGGCCAGGTCTACCATTTCTCCCCCTCCATCCCCCCAAAAAGGGTTTCTCTGTATAGCTCTGGCTGTCCTAGAACTCACTATATAGACCAGGCTGCTCTCAATCTCAGAGAACTGCCTACCTCTGCCTCCCAAGTACTGGGATTAAAGGCGTGCGCCACCACGGCCCGGCAGGTCTATCATTGCTTGAGTATTTTAAGCAAGCATTACACTAATAGCTTTCAGTTACTACACCATGCACTCATTTAACAAGTATCTGAGCCCCACTATGTAAACTCTGCTCTAGGCACTGGGGACACAGACACAACAAAACAGTCAAAATTCTAGCTGACAGTGTGCTTTTATTTTTGAGGATCCTAGGATATCATGCATGCTAAACAGACAACTACCACTGAGTTATACCTCGAGCCCTAATTCACATTTTAGTCAAGACTGACAGAAATAAATCTATGTCAACTAGTGATAAGAACTATGAAAAAGGAATTTTACAAAAACATAGAGCAAGGAAGAGAGTGCTTTTTATTAGAGTTGTCCTGGGATGCTTCTCAATTCTGTGCTAGGAACTGAGCTAAAAACTTAACGTGTAGCATTTCATTTAATTTCAGTAACTCTCTGTTCAGTGCTATTCTGACATTCCCACCACACAGGCAAGAAAATGGAGCTCAGGGAAATAAGACTCTTTGCAGAGTCTGCAGGGAGGGAAGCAGGGATAAAGGACCAAGGCCTGTGTCCTACAGGAGGTGAGGGGACTGGGACTTGACTTCAGGAAAGCAACTCCAGACTGATGTTCCTCTCCAACTACACCATCCCACCATACTGCTGGACAACAGCCCAAGAAGTCAAGGGTGGTGTGGTCGCGAAGTAGCAGGTCCATCTGGCCTCCTTGCTAAGAGATTAGTGCAATTCAATCTTCCTCTAATATCAGACTGCTACTCTCACTAGCAGCTGAAAGCCAAGCCTTATCTTGAAACACGAGGAGAAAGACCTCTTAGGCTCATTAAGGCTTTGCCCACCCTACCCCAACCACCAACACCAGTACCATGTCTCTCTAGAAAACAGGAACAGAAGAATAAGGTGTGACCGAGCCAGCCGAAAGATGGGGCCGCAGCACTTTTGAGGTGTATGGGATGGGACTGGCGATTGAGAGAAGCCAACTGCAAGGAGACAGCAGCCTTTCCATTTCAAGAAAGCATGGCTCTACCTCAAGTCCTGGGGTGCCGGAGCGAGAGACGTGCCTTGTTTCCTTCAGAGGCGGAAGGCAGGACGGACAGAAGGACAGGGAACAGGTCACCCAGCTCTCTTGAAGGGAAGGAGTGGGGAACCAGGAGGAGGCCAACACACTCAAGGAGGGAAGTCCAGAAGGGAAATGCCATGTCCAAGGTCAAATAGCAATTGCAGAATTGCTGGAAATCCCAAGTCGGGGGCCCAGATGAGGTTACCAGAGAAACCAAAAGAAAAGAGAAGCAACCAGAGCACCAAGGTTCAAATCAAAGGTCATGGTCTGCACCTACTCACTGTGTTACAGTGTCTCGGTCACCAGAGAATCTGTGGCCAGAGTTAATCAACAACTTCAATTTGCAATATCATTCCAAATCCGAGCACATTAAGAGACTTTACTCAAAACCTGGATTTCCACCTTCCATTCCAAAGGACTTGAGCACCCCAGTTTAAACACTGACTGAACTGACCTCCCATGGCCTTCAGATCTTTCCCCCATTGAAACACACACAGAGGCAGAGGGACAGAGGGGAGAGGGAGGGATGGAGAGAGGGAGAGAGAAGGAGGGAGAGAGAAGGAGGGAGAGAGAGGGAGGGAGAGAGAGAGGAGAGAGATCCAATGCTCAGCCTTGTTCTCCTAAAACTTATCTCCAGCATTACCCAACATTGCACCAAACAAATTATGACCTGAATGGCAAGGGAAAAAAAAAAAACTGTGTCACCTAGAGAAACCCAATTAACAACATGACTCTGCTCTCTTCAATTCTCTCTCCCCTCCAGTCATATCCGGGGCACTTGTGGGCTGACTGCCTTTTCCCTGGCTAATTCAAAAGTCAGAAGACAATGTGCTCAGGGATCTTCTAAGAAGCTAAGCCTGAGGTGGGAAATCCTGCTCTCTCTACACCTTGGCCGGTTGGGAAAGCTCGCAGGGCACGGAGTCAAAACACCTCCTGGGACACAGTCTGGAGTGGTTCACCTTGAAATCACAATATTGCCCTTATGACAAGGCTGCCCGCTAAAGAAAACCATACAAATGCTGCTGAATTAAAAAAATTCCGGAAGGAGAGAGAGAGAGAAAGCGCCCCACGTGGAACAATAATTGGGTTATTTCAAAGCACATTCCTGACACAGTTGCTTCCTCTTAACCGCTTTCCTGATGAGCCCCCTCCCTCCAGGTCTCCTTGGCCTCCACCCCCACGACTTTCGCCAACCCCACTACCGACCACAGGCAGCCTGTGTTTTCTGTGTGTGCATGTATGTAAACATCGTCTTCCGGCCCGAGTTTCCGAGGGAAATCAAGGCTTCCCTTCCTCCCCTCCCCGTGCGCTCGTCCGTCCTCCCAGCCCCACAGGGCTGCAGAGTTAGTAATGCAATATTCAGGGACCCCGAGACCGGAAATGCCTGGAGCTGGAAAGCTTGCACTTGAAACGCGAGAGAAGGGCTAGGGAAAGTGAACGTGGGATGGAGACGTAGGTGGTGTGTGGGGTGGAGTGAGGAGGTGAAATGCCGCCCAAGTTGCAATTCAGGGGTGGGCGAGGAAGAAAACGGGGGGGGGGGGGTGTGGGGGAGGCTGAGGCAGTTGCAAAGTCAAAATTCCAGGAGCCGGAGGAGGAGGTGGTGGTGGAAGGAGACAGGAGGACCGAGGAAGGGTGAGGGGGGCCACACACACACACAAAAAGACTCTGCAGGTGATGCCGAACTGGATTTAGGGACACTAGAGGTGACCCTCACACGCCTAGAAGGGTGGGGACTCGGAATCCCAGCAGCAAGGTAGGGGTGGCAGGCAAGTGTGGGGGAGGGCAGCACAGGGTGGGGACCGAACTGGCTCCGGGAATCTGCAGAGGGCGGGGGCCCGGGGCGGCGCGAGCCGGAGGAGAGAGGGGCCGGGGTCGCGGGCTGGGGAGCGAGGCTGGGGGCGGCGCTCACCCGCAGGGCGGACAGGTCGATGTCGTCCAGGCTGCGGGCGGGGGCCGGGTCGCCCATGGCCGCCGCAGGGCCGCTCACGCTCCGGCTCGCTCACTTCGCTGCTGCTGCTGCCGCCGTCGCCGCTTCTCCCCCATCGGGGGACCCGGGGAGGGGGGGGGGCGGGCTCCACCGCGCCTGCCCCAAAGGCCGGGGGAGGGGGGGGAGGGCCAGCGGGAGGACCGACCCAGCGGCGGCTGACGGGCGCTCGCTCTCACCCGCGCGCCTGCAACCCGAGCCGCCGGCTGCCCCTGCGCACGCGCGGAGCGGGGCCGTGACGCGAGCGCGCCGGGCGCCCCCTCCCGCCGGGCGCCGACACCTGCGCGCAGGCGCAGGAGAGCGGGCGGCGGGTGCGCGCCGGCCCCGAGCCTTGCGGGGAGCCCGGCGTGGAAGGAGCGCGCCCACCTGCTGGGTGCGCGTGCGCACACACCTTCCCTTCCTTTCCCCTTTTTATTATTATTATTTTTTTTTGGCCTGGTCTCCCCTAATTCCTCCCTGGATTTATTTATTTTTTTTACTTGACTCCTTTCCTTCTCTTCTTCCTTTCGTGTGCCTAGCTGCCGATCAAACCACCCACCTCTCTATTTGCGGGGGAAGGGAGGCGGGACCCAACCCCCCTCTATTACTAGGGGGTTGTTATGGCAACTCCCCACGCGAGGGCTGGTGGCCTCTAGATAGGACGGGCTGTCCACCCACCCAATTGCCATGGCAACAGTGGAGCCGCCGAGGGAGGGGCCTCTCCGTGAGAACTTGGCTGGAGAGACCACGTGGGAGGGAAGTGTGTGTGTGTGGGGGGGGGGGTGCTGTCTGGCCTTTACTCCCTTTCCTAGCTGGAGTGGGGATGTTGGGAGCGGATCTCAGCCCTTAGGATAGGCAACTCCGACCGCACGCACGCACGCGTTTGTCTCTGCTTCTCTTTAACAGTGCTCTGCAGGAAAGTACGATCGCTGGAGTTGCTCGTGGCGAAGCCGAAGAGGAAGGAACTGTATCCAATCCCTCCAAGTTTCGTTCCAGCACCTTAGATCTACTCATGTTGACATAGCACCTGCTAACCTCACTAGAGGATGGGTGATGCTGTGTAACTATATAATAGACAGTCATGTTCTGCCACTGACGAATGCGCTGGGTGACCTTGAGCAAGTGAATTTGCCTCTCTGGCTTTTTCTTTCTCTATGGAGTTGAGGTAAGGTGTTCTGCGTGTCTCAAGATCTCTTCCAACACTAATACTCCCTCTGAAAATTCCCATTCCCAGCCTTAGTATAAACATCGCTTCAGTGAGTTTGAATTCTCTGGAGCCGTCTTGGCACATCTGGATGGACTTGGTCTGGATGCCCCCCTGACTCATTTGCCCAGCCCTCCCCCGCCCCCCCCCCCCCCCCCGTCACTCTGTCCTCCTCCTACATGGCCTCTCTGCCCGACACCCTCAGTTCTTCATATCCAGAAGTGATTTTCCTAAAACCGAAACCTGACATCCTTCTGTTTAAAACGGTTTTCAAGAAGCTGAGGCAGGAGGATTACATTTTCTGTTAGTCTGGGTTATGTAGTGACTATCTGAAAAGAAAAAAATGAGTAAGAACACCCTTTGCTGACTCCCACTGCCTTGTGGGTAGGGGATATCAAAGACTTGCAACATTCTGCCCGTTTCTTTGGCCTCATGGATGTTTTTCTTTTTTGGTCTTGTGTTTTAATAAGCCGCACTTAAACTTGTTCCAGCTGTCCTGAGCTGCTGCTATTCTGCTGGAAGCGCCCAGACCTCCACATCTCTTCCCGGTCTTTGCACTTACTTTTCTTTTCCCCTGGAGTGTTCTCCGACTCCCAGTTGTGCTGGCTGGTTTTATGTCAACTTGACACAAGCTAGAGCCATTTGGGAAGAGGGAACCTCAGTTGAGAAACACCCCCACCAGACTGGCCTGTGGGTAAGCCTGTGAAGCATTTTCTTGATTGATGATGATTGCTGTAAGAGGTCCCTGCCCACTAGGGGTGGTGCCCCCCAGTCCTGGGTTGTGTAAGAAGTCAGGTGGAGCAAGCCAGTAAGCGGCACTGTTCTGTGGCCTCTGCATCAGCCAGGTTCCTGCCCTGATTTCTTTCAGTGGTGGAGCGTGACCTGAGCACTGTAAGCTGAAATAAACCCTTTCCTCCCCAAGTTGCTTTTGATCATGACGTTTTATTTATTACACAGTAGAAACCCAACTGAGACACTAGCTGTCAACATTCTCACTGGCCTTTGCTTTGAGATACGTGCTGGAATCACCTCTCTACAAACATTGTTTTACAATTTTTTTTTTGGTTTTTCAAGACAGGGTTTCTCTGTGTAGCTTTGGAGCCTGTCTTGGAACTCACTCTGTAGCCCAGGCTGGCCTCAAACTCACAGAGATCCGCCTGGCTCTGCCTCCCGAGTGCTGGGATTAAAGGTGTGCGCAACCACCGCCCGGCAAGACCCTGTCTTAAGAAACAAACAAAAATCCAGGTGTGGTGCACACCTGTAATCCCAGCATGTGGGAGGCACAGGCAGGAAGATCACAGCAAGTTCACGGCCAGCCTGGTCTACACAATAGATTTCAAGTCAGCCAGTGAGAGTCTGTCTAAAATGAATCAAATAATTAATAGAGAGGCGCTCAGTATATACTCAATAAATTTGCTGATGCTGGATTCCTGGAATGTTTGACGTTAATAAAAGAATGAGCAAACCAACATCTCTCGGATGGGATAAACGGCCACCTTCACCTCAGGAGGCCATGTAATCCCTGGAGTGGGAAGGGGAGAGGGCAAGACTGGTGGGAGCCGGTTCTTGGTCGAGATAGGGTGGCCACCTGCCTCCCCCACACTATGGTAGCCTTCTGTCAAGAACCCGAACTACGGCTGGACTATGGACCCCTGCGATCCCTGCCCTCAGGAGGTTGAGGCTCGAGGCTCAAGGATCATGAATTAGAGGCCAGCCTGAGTTGTACAGCAAGACGCTGTCATAGCTGGGCAGGAAGCAGAGGCAGGATTGTCTTCGTAGCCAGACCCTGTCTTCAAACACTCCAAGACTAAGAACTAAGAACCAGAAGTCAGTCTATCCCCTGGCCCAGCTTTGGACAACTGCTGCCTCCACCTCACAGTTAAGTAATGGTCCCCCAGGGAAAGAGATATTTAAGTGCTAACAATGAGACTAATTAATGCACTGGTTGCCAATTAGTACCAGGAACTGCTGTATGTAGGAGGGGGATTTCTTGGATATTAAGTGTTTTGTTGTGTGTGCGTGTGTGTGCATCTGTTCAGAGGTACATAGGTGTGTGTGTGTGTGTGTGTGTGTGTGTGTGTGTGTGTGTGTGTGTGTACATGTACAAGTGAAGGCTAGAGGTCAAAGCTAAGGGTCTTGGGTGGGGGGTACGTTTTGAGACAGAGATCTGTGTATTCCTTGCTGTTCTGGAATTCACTCCGCAGGCCAGGCTAGCCTCAAACTCAGAGATCTGCCTGCTTCTGCCTCCAAAGTTGTGAGCCGCCACCACCTGGCTTGGAACTCTCTACTTTTAAAAAAAAAAGTTAGGGCTGGAGAGATGGCTCAGAGGTTAAGACCACTGACTGTTCTTCTTAAAGGTCCTGAGTTCAATTCCCAGCAACCACATGGTGGCTCACAACCATCTTTAATGAGATCTAGTGCCCTCTTCTGGCCTGCAGTCATACATGCTTATACATAATAAATAAATAAATCTTTTAAAAAAAAGTTAATCAACTTATTGTGTATGTGCACACAGGAATGCCTGTGTGTGGAGGTCCAAGGACAACTTTCAGGAATCTGTTTCCTCCTGCCATGTGGAACTTGGGGGTTGAACTCAAGTCATCAGGCTTGGCAGGAAGCACCTACTTCTGCTGAACCACTTGGCTGGCCCTGGAGGTCACTTCTTGAGAGAACTAGAGGGCTAGACTCAGTTTGGGACAGCAACCTAATGAATGCCCTCCCATCGAAACATTACCACCCCCCACAGACCTCCCCCAAAGCCTTCTTAAATCCTCCTCTCCTCTGAGTTTCTTCCTGCTTCTGTGGCTTTCTGTGCTCAACATCTCCTAATTGCAAAATACCTCAGACATACACAAAGTTGTGAATATATGTATGCACACGCACGCACGCACGCACGCGCGCATACACACACACAACACACACATGCGTTTGGCCCTGATCTTCCTTCAGGAATTAGGTGAATGAACTTGGAAGCTGCTGCTAAGAAGCACAGAGGTGCACACAGAAGGAAGAAACAAGAATTGAGGCAGAGAGAAGGTGAGGACCGGTGTCCTGTGCAGGCAGGGAGAGCCTATGACACACTCATCTCCGCCAAAAAGAGGCGCGAGCCTTTTCTACACTTTTATTTATGAAATGTTTGGTGAACTGGTACAAAGTTAGTGTTTGTCGGCAGGCTGGCGGAGGCAGTTACGGTGGTGTCCCCAGCACCGTTGGCGGGGACTGCAGTCAAAAGTGGCTCCATACTCCCTCCGTCTTGGCAGCATTGGGCTAGGAGAGGCCCTGGGGCACATCGGGGGCTCAAGGGCAGGAGGAGGAGTGAGATGAGGACGACCCAGGACAGGAGCCCCTTCTCCTGGAGTGAACGGTTTGACCTCAGGCCTCCTAGTAAGAGTTAGGCTTTTATGCAGTGGTCTGAACCAGGTGGTGGGAGGACAAACCTCTCTAGAACTCTCTCCTGCCTCCCCCAGGCCTGGCTTGGGAGTGCTCCCTGGGGTTACTTCTCAAGTAAAGGTCGTCTGTGATTCTCTAGTACTCCTCAGAGATGTCCTCTCTAGAGATCAAGGGCCACTGCCCTGGGAACTCGGGGTTTGAGGCAAGGATCAGGCACAGTGGGGCCCGGCAGCGGCCATGGCTGCTGCCAGGCTGAAGCCTCGGCTATGTCCACACCTCTAAAGGTATCATGCCCTCCTTGCTCCCCAGTGGGGGCAACAAGGACTCGTCCTCCAGAAACTTGAGGGGGAAGTGAACTAGGTGGCCCTGGATGTGACTGAGTTCAGACTGGGCCAAAGAAGGGCTGACCGTGGCCAAGGGCTCCACGGCCACGTACTCCCGGAGAGTCCGCAGGGAACGCGTGGCATTGGACGGCAGGCAGCGGAAGATCTGGGGGGGGGAGGGGAGGACACGGGAGCCGATTAAGATTAGGGAGACCAGGAGTCTGGGCTGCCGGGGCTGGACCCCCGGGCTGGACCCCTGGGCTACGGAAAGCCTCATCAAACATGCTCCCCAGACCCTCCCCTCCCTCTGAACAGGATAACCCATCAATTCTTCAGGCCAGACCTGCCCCAGCTTCTACCTGCTCATAGATGCTGGCATTGTTCTCAGCTGTTTCTTGCCACAGCTGGAAGAAGTCATCACAGACAGGGTCTCGGAGATCCAGGTCTGGCCGGGTATTTGCTCCAAGAATCACACTATGGAAGAATGGTACCAATGGGCCAAATTAAGTTCCTTAGAAAACCTGAACTCCTGCTACTTCAAAACAGATGCGATAAACAGTGAAAAGAAGGCTTAGTGAACCTAGAGGGAGCTTTGATTTATCTTTCTTTACTTTGATTTAAAAAAACAAAAACAATTACTTTAGCTGGGCATGGTAATAGTAACATGTAGAATCCCAGCACTTGGAAGGCAGAGGCAGGAGATCAAGAGTTCAAGGTCAGCCCATGCTACATAGCAACTTCCTGTATGTATGTGTTCCTAATTGGCTGATACCTTAACTGGATTAGTCTGGTAGGTCTAGTACCAGCTCTGGGACACCCTCACATCTGGCTCAAAAGGCAGCCCCTCCCATCGCCCCCACATCCATCCGCACTCCCCGACTCCTACCTGAAACAGTGCTTCCGCAAACTCAAGGCAAACCTGCCTGCCTGGTACTCCACCCCGTCCATGAGCGATGGCTCCATTTCTGTATCCTCAATCAGTATGGCTAGCTCACTGTCCCGTTTGCCCAGCAAGCTCCTGTCATTGATGTTCGCAGAACCTGGGATGAGATCAAGGGCACACTGTGTCTACCTGGGCCCAGGAGGGCCTCCCCAACACCTCATCACCTTTACCAGAGCACTAGCCTGAAACCCCCCCCCCCCCACCGCCGTGAGCTTCAGCTGCGGACTCTGTATCACCCTCTGACCCTCCCAGCCCACCTCCTGACGGAGGACCAGGTGCCGCACTGACCGATGATGACCGTCCTGTCATCTGCAATGAGCATCTTGCTGTGGATATAGATGAGCTCAGAAATCGGGTGCCCGCCCAGCTCTCCATGTGTGCGAAGCCCACAGATGGACATGTAGTCCCGCCACGCCGTCCCCACTGTACACCAGAGAGATGGGGGAGGGGCGATGAAGCGAGAGCTGTCTGCTGTGAGTGGCGGGGACTCCATCCCACACCTCTCTCTCCCAGCAGTGAAAAGGGCATGCCAGAAGGACAGTTTCCTTCTCCAGTTCCCAGGACCCCAGCTACCCAAGCTGCCTCCCTGCCAGGGATCCAGGGCTTGAACCCTCAGCACTCACTGGCTGCTTTGAGACGATGTAAGATTGAATATTCCCCACGACACAGGGTCCTGAGAGAAAAGAAAGGGCGAGGGAGGCAGAGGCTGAAGGAGGAGGTAGGGAAGAGATGGGAGAGGCAGACCTCACAAGCTCCCGCGGGGGGGGGGGGGGGGGGGGGGGCGGGGAGGAGGGGGAATGACCGGGAGAGGGTGGGAAGGATATTAGTGAGATGGGGCCTGAAGCGGGAACCTGGGTCACCTGTAAGTGAAGTGCAGAATGGCCTGGATGGAGTGCCCACCCCCTGTGGAGATGTCGCCCTCAAAGCCAGGGAGCAAAGGCAAAAGCACGTAGACCCGGAAACACTGCCCCTGTCTGGGGAGACAACAGTCAGAGGTGTGAGGGTCCCCAAAACGAACCCAGCCCCTCCATCCGGGCCTACGCAGCGCCCCCACCTCCACCTTACTTGTGGGCCTTCAGGATCCTGTCCACAATCTCATCGCCCACCTTGTTGAGAACTGTGCGCCCATCTGAGCAGCTAATGAAGAACTGGTTCTGGGGGCGGGGATCGAAGAGAGACATCGGCATCCTGGCCCTGACCTCCGGCCCCAGTCCCAAGGCCCTGCATTTGCTGCGCACCCAGCCAGGCCACCCCTCAGAGAGGGATCCTGCTGGCAGCCCCAGTCCCTCTCCTGGGACATCCCTCCCATCCTCTCCCTCCATTTCTGCCTCAGGCCGACCTCAATGTACAGAAAGTGCTGGCTCTCTCTGATCGTGTGGAGGTAGGCATTGAGGATGGAGTTCTCCGAAGTCCCCGCGGACCATCGGTCCACAGACCTCAAGACCTGCGGGGCAGTGAATATAATGTGGTTTTTAAGCCCAGGAAGGGGGGCTGTCAGGGAGAGGAGGAGAGCCACAGGCTAATGAGAGGGAGGGAAGGGGCTGGCTGGTCAGGGATTGTCACCTGCACGGTGGCGCACTGCCCGCCCGGGATTGTGAAAGGGAGATGGTTTGCAGTGCCAGTGGACTTGGGCAGCAGGTAGGGGTACGTGGGTATCTTGTACTTGGCCTTGGTGGTCTGCCATGAAGGGAGAGCAGAGTCAGCAGAAGGTGGTTAGCCCAACCAGGCTTTCCCCTCCCTCCCACCCTCCCTCCCTCCAGCCCCTCTGGAGAGAGTCAGCACCTTCGTGAAGTTCCAGCGCTGGATAAAGTGCCGGGCAAGATCCCGGGCGGCTGCGCCGTGAACAACCACTCCAACATCCCTCCATGGCATCCTGGGTGTGGTATCCCTGTCAATAAAATCTGCAAGTCCCAGGAGAGTTAGGGGAGACGTTAGGGCTGGTGTGTTGGGGATGTGTGGGACAGGAGTGTGCTCGTTTGACAACTTGACTCAAGCTAGAGTCATCAGAAAGGAGGGAACCTCAACTGAGAAAATGCCTCCATAAGATTGGGCAAGGCTGTAGGGCATTTTCCTAATTAGTGATGGATGGGGGAAGGCCCAGCCCATTGTGTGTAGGACCACAGGGGTGGCGGTCCTGGGTTGTACAAGAGAGCAGGCTGAGCAAGCCACAGGGAGCAAGCCAGTAGGCAGCACCCCTCCATGGCCTCTGCATCAGTTCTTGCCTCCAGGTTCCTGCCCTGTGTGAGTTCTGTCCTGACTTCCTTTGACGATGAACTGTGATGTGGAAGTGTAAGGCAAATAAACCCTTTCCTCCCCAACTTGCTTTTTGTCATGGTGTTTTATCACAGCAACAGTAACCCTGACTAAGACAAGGAGGAAAAGGAAACCGATAGGAACCTTCCAGAGGGAAGGCCACACGGTTCGTGACTCATTTCACCCCACACTCAGTCCCAGTCCCAGCTTCTGCCCCAGCTGCCAGCTCCTGGAGGCCCTGAGGAAGGGAAGCCTCACCCTCAAAAGGCCGGTCCAGCTGCACCCAGTCCTTGGTGATGAGATTGCTGTAGTCCTTTCCCAGCCAGAAGAATCGGTTGTGGGACAGGTCTGGGGTAGCTGCAGGGTCTGCACCTGGTGTGGGAATCTGCAGGAAGAATACATCACATCCAGGGAAGGTGAGGTCATGGGGCCAGGCACAGACCTATACTCTCGGCAATCTGGAAGCTGAGATAGGGGGATGACACGTTTTAGATAGCTTGAGCTCTACAGTTAGACCCTGTCTCAGAAACAGTGACAAACAGCTTCCTGGGGTCTCTGAACTGCTGAGGACCACTGCAGGTCAGCAGTACTGGGAAGGGTGTCCACACAGAGTGCCTGGGTTTGGGGGAGCTCAGGGTGGCCTTGGGGCAATTACCTGTGAGGCTGCGGGTTCCGAGGGGTCCCCAAGGTCAGTCAGTCGGTACTGCACATCATCCCAGCGGCCATAGGCAAGGTCCAGCCCCCCCAAGAAAGCCACGACTTGGTCTACCACCAGGAGCTTCTCATGATGGGCCCACAGTGTCACAAGGTTTGGGTGGCGCATCACCTAGAGTAGGGTGGAGGAGTACATGGGGGAGGTTTCGGTGAGAGGACAGGGTAGGAAAAAATGGAGGGTGAGAGTTTTTAGGGAGAGGAAGGGTTGAGAGGATGGGAAGGGGCTGTAGTGTAGGAAGGGACTCGGGCCCAAACATCACCTTTATGTTGGGGTGCAGCAGCATCAGAATCCTCTTGCTGTAGCCACTGTTGATGCCCAAGGCCAGCTCCACTTCCTTAAACAGCAGGATGGATACACGGACACCTTCTTCCTGGTAGTAAGTGAGAAGAGCAAACCCTAGTGCCTCTCCCTGAGGGGCCCCTATCCAACCCCCATGCTCAGGATTCCTGTATGTCCCTCCACCCTTCCTGGGTGCTCTCCCACATGCACCCACCCATCATGATGCTTACTGGAAATAGCTCAGCCACTCATCTATCCACCTACCTTTCATAATCCAGCCAGCCACCTTCCCAACGATTTGCTCATCACCTTAACTACTGTCCCCAGTCACCTCCACCCTCCCAAGTCCTAGCCTTCCATCCATCTCCCTGTTCTTTCTTCCTCTTTCCAGACACAGACTTTAGTCCAAGCTGGTATATACTCAGTATACAGCCAAGGCTAACCTCCAACTCCTAATCCTCCTGTGCCCATCTCCCAAGTGCTGGAATGACAGGTGGGCACCACCACACCCATTTCCTTTTCTACCATCTATCCATTCACCCTCCATCATCCATGAATCCTTGTCAACATTCACATCAGCGTTCACAGATGCCAAGTGTGGTGGCACGCGCCTTTGATCCCGCTGAGGAGGCAGAGGCAGGTGGGATCTCTGCGTTTGTCCGCCTGCCTGGTCTACAAAGTGAGTTCCAGGCCAGTCAAGGCTGTATAGTGAGACCCTGTTTTAAAAACAAAGCACTCACAAATGCTTGATGCACAACAGGTGCCATGCTTTTCTAGTGAAACTTGTGACGTTCCTCAGCGAAGAGACACAGACGTCTACACCCCCAGATGGCACCAAAAGGGTCTGAGTAATGGGAACCTAGTCTACACTAGTACCCTGAGGAGGGAACCCGGAGGTGATAGTTGACAAACACTTGGGGGGAGGGTACAATTCCTGGTCCTGAAGCCTCAGATTCCCAACTTTCTCCTTGGAAGACCCCGGCTGAGGTCCTTCCAATCAACTCCCACCCACAACCAACCGCTCCTCACCGCCTTCCTCTTGAGCATGATGTCTAGTCTCCAGTCCTCGGAATGGGCTGGACGCTTCAGGTAAACCTCAGGACTCAACCTAGAAGTCAGGGTGGTGGGTAAGGATCAAGCTGAGCAGAAGACAGCCCCCCCCCACTCAGACCCGTGGGCTCCTCTGCCCTCCTCCCTCTGCCCCCCACTCCCTCCCCCGCAACGCCCTCTTCTCCAGGGCACCTGACCTCACTCACCACCAGTCTGTGATGAAAATCTCCTCTCGAGCACGCAGGATGGCATCTGCCACAGCAGCAAAGTAACCTGCCCCATTCACAAACCTGGGGGGAGGCCAAGCCAAGGAAGTCAGAGGGGTCAGAAGCCAGAAAGTTCTGGAGAGTGAAGACCGGAGGATAGTCATGGGTCAGAGGTGAGGGCAAGAGATCAGGAATGATCAGAGAGGTTAGAGTGCATCGAACACATCAGGTGGGATTAATCAGTGTGATGTGCCAGTGTGAGCTAAATAAAAATGGCAACGCACAATCAATTAGAGAAACTGGCCAGAGATCGCAAAGATGCATATACCACACGTAAAGCAGCTCTGGCAAAACAATAAGCAGCAAAAGAAGAGAGAAACATGGACGCCAGCTGAAGAGTGAGCAAAGATTAAGTTCACAGCAGATGCTAGGATGGTCAGTCAGAGGGGAAATGCTCGGTTCACTCATCAACAAGAAATGAGGGCAGGGTGTGGCGCACGGGCCTGTAATCCCGGGCTCAGGCCAGAGGATTACAGAAAGTTTGAAACAAGCTTGGGCTACATACTAAGACTCAGCCTCCAAAATACCAAAAGAGTTGGGCGTGGTAGCACATGACTTTAATTCTAGCACTTGGGAGGCAGAGGCAGGCGGATCTGAGTTCAAGGCCAGCCTGGTCTACTCAGTGATTTCCAGGTCAGCCCAGGCTACATAGTGAGACCTTTTCTCCAAAAAAAAAAAAAAAAAAAAAAAAAAAAAAAAAAAAAAAAAAAGAGAAGGTGGTGGAGGAGATAGATACACAATGTATAATCCCAAGAAATTAAAATTAAGTAAGTAGCCCTGGCTGTCCTTGAACTCACTATGTAGATCAGACCGGCTTCCAACTCACTGCCTCTGCCTTGCAAGTGCTGGGACTAAAGGTGTGCACTGCCACGCCTGACTTAAAATTAAATAACTTTGAAAAGGAACCAGTGCCTTCTGCCAGGCTTGGTGCTTTGTGTCTATCATCTCGGCATGCAGCAGGGTGAGGCAGGAAGACTGCTGTGAAGTCCAGGCCAGCCTGGACTATAAGAGACCTGTCTCAACAAAACCAAACCAAACCAGGAAAGAAAACCATCTGTAACACAGCATCGGGGTATGGAGAAGCGGGGATTCTCACAGACCACGGGAACTGGTTATTGACCTTTTTCCAGGTATTTTGGAAGAGGGTCTCACTGTAGTCCAGGCTGGACTTGAAGTTTTGACCCTATGGTCCATGCCTCTGAGTGATGGCATTACAGGCTTATACCACCATGCCCAGTTGATTATACTCACTTTTTAGAAGATGAGTCCACAGTGCCAATCACAATGTTAAAAGCACATACTGGTTTTTTTTTTTTGTTGTCATTGTTTGTTTTTTTCTGAACTGCCTCTGCCTCCTCAGTGCTGAGATTAAAGGCATGTGCCACCACCGCCTGGCTAAGTGTCCTTTTTTTTTTTTTTTAAAGATTTTATTTAATGTACATTGGTGTTTTGTCTGCAAGCACGTCTGTGTGAGGGTGTTGGGTCCCCTGGAACTGGAGTTATGAACAGTTGTGAACCACCATGTGGGTGCTGAGAACTGAACCCGGGTCCTCTGGAAGAGCAGCCAGTGCTCTTAACCACTGAGCCATCTCTCCAGCCCCTAAGTGTCCAATCTTTAAAGGGAAGAAAAACAAGCACAAAATAGAGCTGACAACCCCATGTCCGTTAAAGTAAAAAGTAACATGTGTACATGAGTACTCGGATATCCAGGCGATGGTGGAGGAGACAGAACTGTTGCCAAGGGTTACCTCTGGAAAGAGAGATGCGACTGACTGGAGGGGCTACACAACAGTGGGGGCGGGGTAAGGAGTGGTGATCACAACCGCTGTGTGTGTCTGTTTGTAGTTTAGCTCCTGCCCTGGCTGGCCTCGTACTCTGTGTCATCCAGGCTGTGCTCAAACTTATATCAATCCTCCTGTCTCTCAAGTGCTGGGATTACAGGTGGCCACCATCACATCTAGTTAGAATGTTTTTACTTACATGTTACTGTACTGCTCAGCTCTTTCTCCCTAAGTGCTGGGGACCAAGTTCAGGGTCTCCCTGGTGATAAGCAAATACTCTACCACCGAGCTCCACCCTTTCATTTGACTTCTCAGTCCCGGAGGGTGGTAAAGAGCGGTCTTGACTCCCAGCTGCTTACATGCAAATCCCAGTTCCACTGTTCCCAAGCTGTAGGACCCTGGGTAAGTTACCCAGCATGTCCTTGCCTCCATTTTCTCATGGATAAAACCTAGATAACAACTGAACTTGCCTGGTAAGAGTCGAGAGGATCCAATAGGTTACCATGTGAAACATGCTTCATTCCTGGCACACAGTAAGCTCTACATAAATAGTGGCTATTACTAATGTATTAAAAATAAAGCAGGGTCAGAGAAACGGCTCAGTGGCTAAGAGCAATGGCTGTTCTTCCAAAGGACCTAGGTTCAGTTCCCAGGACCCCCATGGCAGCTGGCAACAGTTTTTGTTTGGTTTTGTTTTTTTTTTGGTTTTTTGGTTTTTTTTTTCAAGACAGGGTTTCTCTGTGTAGCCTTGACCATTCTGGAACTTGCTCTGTAGACCAGGCTGGCCTTGAACTCATAGAGATCTTCCTGCCTCTGCTTGGGATTACAGGCATGCACTGCCACCCCATTTGCAACAGTGTTTAACTCCAGTTCCAGGGGAATACAATGCCCTATTCTGGCCTCCATGGACACCAGGCATGCATGTGGTACACAGACATACATGCAAAACACATAAAATAAAAAGTCTCAGCCATATGTGGTAGCATGCACCTGTAATCCCAGGACGTGGGAGGTTGAAGCAAATTCCAGGCCATTTTATACCACACAGTCAGGCCTGTCTTAAATAGACCAGGTCTAATGGTGCACACCTAAAGCCCATACTCATAAGGCAGAAGCAGGAGACTCACCACAAGATCAAGCCCAGCTTAATTTACATTTTGACTTCCAGTTCTGCTAGGGCTACATCAAAGTGAGACCCTACCCATGCTACACACATAAAATAAATACACAGCCACATATGGTGGCACATGCCTTCAATCCCAGCACTTGGGAGGTGGAGGCAGGGGGGTCAGGTGGTCAAGGTCATCACTGACTACACAGTAATCCTGTACTACAAGAGATCCTTTCTCAGAAAACCAAGAATGAATGAATAAATAACAAATAGGCAGGGCTCCTGGTATAGGCCTATCACTGCTGCTACTCAGGGAAACTGAGGCAAGAAGGAGCAAATGTTGAAGGCCAGGTTGAACTATATGAAACACTATCATTAAAGGAAGTAAACAAACAAAACAGTTTTTTAAAAAAAAAAAAGATGGGAGGGCAAGGGGTGGAGAAATGACTCATTCAGTAAAACGCTTCCTTCATAAGTTTGAGGACCTGAGTTCAGATCCCCAGGACCCACACTGGTAGCACATACCTTTAATCCTCTCTCTCTCTCTCTCTCTCTCTCTCTCTTTTTTGTTAAGATCATTTGTTTATTATGTACACAATGTTCTGCCTGCAGGTGAGAAGAGAGCACCAGATCTCATTACCGATAGTTGTGAGCCACCACGTGGTTGCTGGGAATTGAACTCAGGACCACTGGAAGAGCAGCCAGTGCTTTTAACTGCTGAGCCATCTCTCCAGCCCCAATCCTACCACTCTTGAACCAGAACCGAGAGAATCTCTGTGAGTTCCAGGCCAGCCTGGTCTACATAGTGAGTTCCAAGCTAGCAAGAGATACAAAACCAAACAAACAAAATGAGGTTAGCACCTGTCTGTTATCCCATCACTGGTGAGGCAGTCACAGGCAGATCCCTAGAGCCTGCTTGCTAGCTTACTAATTAACTACAGTTAAATTAGTAAGTTCTAGGTTCAGCGAGACCCTATCTCAAAAAAAAAAAAAAAAAAAAAAAAAAAAAGTGGATTGGAGCTGGAGAGATATCTCAGCAATTAAAAGTGCCTACTGCTCTTGCAGAGGACCCAGGTTTGGTTCCCAGCACCCACCTACATGGTGGCTCACAACCATCTGTAACTCCAGTTCCAAGGGATCTGATACCTCTCTTCCTGGCACCACTGGGCACCAAGCACACACATGGTGTGTGTGCACACATACACACAGGCAAAGCACTCACATGCTTAAAAATAAGCAAATAGATAAACAAGTCAGTGAAAACTAAGGTGAGGGGTAACTGAGGAAAACCTCAGTTGTCCTCAGGTTTTCACGTGCACACATACACTTCTTCGCACACACTAACATGTACACACACACACACACACATACACACACACACACCAGACACACATACACCAACAAACAAGAAAAGAAAAAAGGCAACGGTGTGCTGGGCTCAATGGCTTAAGGGGCTTCCTGTGCGAGCATGAGGACCTGAGTTCGGATCCTCAGCACCGAAATAAGAAAGCCGGGCCGAGCAGCGCATGTCTATAAATCCAGCACTGGGGCAGGGCTAGAGACTGGCAGATCTTAGAGACTTGCTGCCTGGCCAGTCTAGCCAAATCAGCTCCAGGTTCAATGAGAGACACTGTCTCAAAATTAAAACGGAGAGGCTGCAGACATGGTGCAATGGTTAAGAGCACTTGTGTTTGCAGAAGACCCAAGTTCGATTCCCAGCTCCCATATGGTGGCTCACAGCCATCCATCACTCCAGTTCCAGGGGGTCCCATGCCTTTGTCTAGCCTCTAGGGCACACTGCAGGTATGTGGTGCCCAGCTATACATGCACACGAAACACCCACACACAAAATAATAAAATCAAATTTTAAAAAATGGAGAAGACATCGAAGGTCAATCTCTAATTCACACACACACACACACACACACACACACACACACACCTGGACAAGTACATACCCAAGTGCATAAACACATAGCTTTAGCTTAGTGGTAGAATGCTTGCCTAACATATGTGGCACCCCAGGTTTAACCCCCAATACTGCAAAAGTAAGGCAATTAAATTAAAAAAAAATAAAATAAAACCTCAACACCACCTCTAAGAAAAATTTCCTCTCACGCCCACTTTTGCCTACGAAGAAGTTCAACCTCGTGGCCGAGCATGCTGGACTCAGATCTGGAGCTACGGACTCACGGGCTCTGACTGCACCTCCCCCTCTTCAGCTGTGATCAGTCGCCCCCCCCCCCCCTTCACCAACACATCCAGCTTCCCAGCCTTCTGCCTGGACCGTTCTGCTGCACTGTATCTTACTAAAGGAACCTGAGGGCTATGCCTTCTGGAAGCCTGTCCTGACAGCCTTCCTGGGGCAGGTGCTCCCCTCTGTACACCCTTCCCTACATCTACCACCCGTGGGGCGAGTTCACATTGTTTTATCATTAGATCACCTCCTTCCCTAAACCAGAGAAGCCCGTGTCTTATTGCCAGTACCGGACGGAGCACATAGCAAGTGCTTAAGATTTAAATGCTTATTAAGTAGTTAAGGGATAGAAGAAATCAAAACGATTTGGGAGGGGAGCTCCCTGGGGTTAACATGCTCCTAAGAATCAGGGAGGTAAGGGGACAGAGGCGACGGCCAAGTTAGAAGATCAAGGGGAAGCAGACAAATCAATGTGGTTAAGGTCAATGTGGTTAAGGAGATTCAGGGGTCAGAGAGATGAGAGATACAAAAGTAGGATCATGAGGTCAGAGGAGACAAAAGGGAGGATCATGAACTCAGAGAATACCAAAGAAAGTCACACAGAAGCCCAGAGAGGACATCAGGGTCTCACCACCGGGCCATGGTGCCGGGCCGGGGTGGGGCATAGCTGTCATGCCGATGGAGCTGAAGAAAATCTCTGCCTGGACCCTGCGCCAGCTCCGTGATCTCCTGGCCCCACCACCGAGCCTGCCGGTAGCTGCCGCATTTGAGAATTAGGGACCTGGACAGAAACAGAAGCTGTACTACTAATGCCTCTCCTTCAGCCCACAGTCCTGCCCAGAGACTCCCCCTCTGGCCTATTGCCTTCTCTTAATTCCCCCATTAGCCCCCAAGCTGCAGTCCACAGACATAGTGTGGACATCTGTGTTATTCATAGTTGAGTTCCCAGTTAGGCACTCACTCAACAACAACACTGCTGAATGAACAAATGGAGCTTAGTTTCCTTCTCTCTCTCCCTCCCTTCCTCCTTCCCTCCCTCCCTCTCTCCCTTCCTTTTTTTTTTTTTTTTTTTTTTTTTTAAGTTTTTCAATTTCAAGACAGGGTTTCTCTGTGAAACAGTCCTGGCTATCCTGGTATCACAGAGATCCGCCTGCCTCTGCCTCCCGAGTGCTGGGATTAAGGGCATGTGCCACCACCGCGTGGCAAATTCTCTCCCTTTTTAAGGCAGAGTTTCACTATAGAGCTCAGGCTCTGCAGGACCAGTCCTCCTGGCTCAGCCTCCCAAGGGCTGGGATTACAGGTGTGCACTGCCATGCCCGGCTCTTTTTTTTTTTTTTTTAAATAAATTCTTTGTGTGTGTGGAACTTGGGGCCTCTGCAAGAACACTACTCTCTCTTCTCTCTCCAGCCTCCATCCCATTCCCATTTATTCCGAGCCTCTGCACTACGGGCCCTTACTCTGGGTCTATCCTAAATATATGGATAGACCAGTTCCCTGATTCAAAGCCCTGGCTGGACCAGGGCATGGAGGACTGAAGAGCTTTCCTCTCCCCCATGGTGCCTCCAGCTCCCCTCAGGGCCACAGAAGGCTCTCACAGCGGTTGGCCCGGGAGGCCTTACCTGTGGGAGGTGTCGATCCTCACCCCATACCGCGCCTCTGTTCTCCTTTTCCCCACCTGCACCTCGAAGCCCGGGTCGAAGAGCTGAACAAAGGATATGGTGCCGGTCTCCAGGCGCATGTACAGCAGGAAGGAGTCCTTCACCACCAGCCACCTGGGGGGGGGGGGAAGGGCTGTGTAGACCCTCCAGGTCCTCCAGACCCCCCTCTTCACCTGCCCGCTGATCCCTGCTCAGCTCCAGCCCTCACCTCTTGGACCACTGATAACAAACTTGGTCTCGGCCACAGCAGGTAAAGCCAGGAACTCGATGCCCGCCTGAGCGCTTCCGGATCACCCCTTCCCTATGGGGACAATCAGGAGAGCTGGGGACTCTCGACACCTGTACTACGCGTTTAGTTTTTCAAGCAGGCAGATGGGGAGTGGTGCCTGCAGGAGGCTGGGAGAGGGGTTCCCACACTCACAGTCCTTTGGAGCCAAGGTCTGGGATAAAGGAAAGTTGACTGACTTCTAGAAATTCCGTCTGTAGAGGAAGAAATAAGCTCAGGGGGAGACTTGGCTTTCAGCCCCTCAGCCCTACTAACTCTGCCCCTTTGTCCCCTGGGGATCTGAAGATCCTCATCTACTTTTAAAAAACCCAGGTGCCCTAGGACATGATGGCACATGCTTTTACTCCCAGCACTTGTGAGGCAGAGGCAGGTAGATCTCTGTCAGTTCAAAGCCAGCCTGGTGTACAGAGTTAGTTCCAGGCCAGTCAGTGTTACACAGTAAGACCTTGTGTGGTGGGGGGTGGGGGGGAGACACACACACCCAACACCCAGGCATCTAGACCCTAGACCCCGGACCTTACCATGGCATGGTAATTTCGATAGAAAGACATGGTCAGGAGGCGATTTAGGTAATTTTCCAGGTATTTCTGAATGGGGTGGGAAAGAAACAGATGAAGCCAGAGCTTTGTGCGTGCTACACATTTTGCTCTAGGACCTGGTGTTGGGTCATACCTGCTTGCTGGCTGTGTGTCTGGTGGAGCCCTCAGAACCTCCTCGGGGTAGGGAGGGAATGTCCTCATTGGCTGCCTCTCTGGCTGGAGAGTAGGCCACAGCAAAGCTACAGAGGAGGTGAGAGAAGACTCAGGGAAGGGCTGGCAGGCCAGTGCCTGAAACCCTGGAGACAGGGCCCTGGAGTGGGAGGAAGGCTGGCCGAAGAAAGGGTCTCTATCCTGGGAACGGAGACAAGTGGGGTGGGGGGTGTTGCCAAGGACATTTGGGCATCCAGCCTGGCTGAAATGTTGGCACAGTATGATGGACAAAGAGAACCAGGCAGGGAAAGTTTCCTGGGAACCAGGGTCCAGGGAGGGGGCCCAGCACAGAGCAGGGGGAGGGAAAATGCCTTGGGGGAGAAAAAGTTTTGGTAAGCTGAGGTTGAGACTGGAAGGAGTGAAGGATGCCAAGGGGTGAGGAAAATCTGCCTGACTGCAGGAAGCAGTCTAGTCCCACTCACCGGGCCAGAGGGAGCAGACTCATTAAGACTTTGTGTCTCTGGAGGTCCCGATGCAGCTCCTGAAAGTGTCGGAATTTCTTCTTGGTTGTCCAACTAAAGTCGCCATGAGTCAGGCGGACAGAATATAGAGTACAGGTTCCCACCTGGGGTATGAAAATCTCCAAGTCATGTCTTCCGGGTCTTCCGGCCCAACCCAGCCCTCCACTGTGGCCAGACCTCCCCTCTCCCACCCTCCCTGGTACCAGCCCAGCCACCTTGGATCCACTCGTGTATCTTTCGGTGCCCACCACCTGGGCTGTAACCGGAACTCCAGGCGCAAACACCAACGGGTGCACTTTCAGAGGCTGAAGGTCGTAGATGGCCAGAAAGGGGTGCATTCGATCAGCTGGGAGGGGAAAAAAAAAGCCCAAGGGTGTAGATCTTAAGAGGCCCCAAAGGGTGTAGATCTTAGGAGGCCCCAGATCCCTATCCTCCCCTCCCTGGGGGCCAATCTCCAATGTACCTGGATCCTCTCCTTCCCTCAGAGTGTCAAGCTCATCTGGCTCCATGTGTAACTGGCTGGAACCCAGGTAGTCCCCATAGGGAAAGAGGTTCTCCGGGGTTGCAGTCATCCTAGGAATATGAGGAAGCCTCAGAAAGGGACTCGCCCATACAGAAACACCCCTTTCCCCATCCTAACGCCCCCGTCCTCACCCATCTCCTTCAGCTGACTCCCAACTTCTATAGTTGCAGACCGACGCCCCTCTAACCTCGACTCCCTGCAACCCCAGTCCCTCCCGCGGTCCTTCAACCAGAGCCCAACAGCCCCGCCTCTCGTTCCGTATCCAAGATCCAAGAAGCACCTAGCCAAGCTGGGATGGCCTCGAACTGAGGCGAGGTAAGTCCAAGGGAGGAATCCGGGTGACAGCGAGGCTCAAAGTCAGGCCAGATGGGCTGGAAGCTAGGGTCCCGGCGGGAATGAGGAAGTTGCGGCGCGCTCCCCGCCCAGGAGAGAAATCCCGAAATCTGGGTGTCCCGAAGTCAGAAGGCCGGAGCAGCTCCAGCCGGACCCCGTCCCGGATCTCAGCCGCGCCACGTCCCCGGCCCCTCACCCTGGCTGCGGGTGCCCGCACCCGCGCGGGTTCGCAAGCACGGGGAGCAGAGCTCAGCGAGGAGCCCACACCCCAGAAGGCCGGGGCGGGACCGGGGCTCAGGGCCTGCCCTCGGGGGCGGGTCGGGCCCCCGGCCTCTCCTCCGCGGGTGTCGCGTCAGCCGCGTTCCGCCCCCACCGCCCTCCGGCAGCCCTGCACTACAGACGCCCCGGCTCGGCCCGCCCACTCCCGGGGCCGCCCACTCCTCAGGGCCGTCCTCTCCCTCTGGATGCCCTCGGGGCACAAGGCTTTCAAGATCCAGCACCCTTGGTGTGCGATCCTCGGGGCGCACATTCCTCTACTGCGCGCGCGCGGGCCTTGGTCTCCCGCGCTGCCTGGAATCAGGGCGGAACCGGCCACAGTGGCAAGGACCTGCCGGTGTGCCCTTGCTGAGCCCGGTACAGATGGCATTTGTTGATGGGAGGTAATAAGAGAATAAAACCCCAGAAGGATGGTGACTCCAAGATCGTTGCTGGATGAGAAATCGCATTCTTCATTCGCAGAACATTTGTCGCTCAGTAGGGATTAGCCAGACGCTGAAGTGCAGTAACAGACCAGCCTCAGAACCTGCTTGCCTGTCAGCGCCAGTCTAGAAAAAACTTTTTTTTTTCCAGATCCCAAAGGTCGTTTTCCTTCCTTCTTTTCTTCTAAATTTCCATTAATAAACATTTGAGTTGTTTTCGTTTTTTGTCCACTGGAAATGCAGCTGCCACGAACAGTTATGTACCAGTCATTTTTGTGGACTTTACGTTTTAATTTCTCTTCTGTAAATAACTAAAGTGGAAGGACTGGGTCATATAAGTGGATGTTTAACTTACAGGAGACTGTCACGACCTGGGCTTGGCAGCTTGTCGCCCAGCAGCAAAGAGAATGTTGCAAGAGGATTGTAAAGCTTGGGGGTGGAGGCCAGCCGAGGCTACACTGCCAAAAGACAAAACCAGGGGTTGCAGAGACCGCTCAGGGCGCTGGCTGAGGACAGAGGTTCGATTCCCAGAGCCCACAAGGCTGCTCACAAATAGAGGTAACTCCAGTTCTAGAGGGTCTAATGCCCTCTTTTTGCCACCATGGACTCTGCACATACGCAAAACATGCACACACACAAAATAAAAAAATAAAGAAAAATTAAATTAAAAACCCTTACCAAAATGGCTCTTCTATTTTACTTTTTTTAAATTTTTTTATTTTTTATTTTTTCAAGACAGGGTTTCTCTGTACATGTATCCCTGGCTATCTTGGACCAGGCTGTCCTTCAACTCAGAGTTGCCTGCCTCTGCCTCCCAGGTGCCAGGATTAAAGTTGTGTGCCACCACAGCCAGGTCTATTTTACATTTCTAAAAACCAGTGCATGGTACTTCTATTATAGTTACTCCATAGTACAGTGCACACTCAACGCTGTAGGCCCATCAAGTGGTGTGAAAGGTGTGGCATTGCAATCTTTTTTTTTTTTTTTTTCCTCAAGACAGGGTTTCTCTGTGTAGTTTTGGTGCCTATCCTGGATCTCCCTCTGTAGACCAGGCTAGCCTCAAACTCACAGAGATCTGCCTGGCTGTGCCTCCCAAGTACTGGGATCAAAGGTGTGGGCCACGCCGCCCAGCTGGCATTGCAATCTTAATAGTACATCTCTGGTCTGGCGAGGTGGCACATGCCTTTAATCTCAGCACTCAGGAGGCAGAAGCAGGCAGATCTTTGTGAGTTCAAGGCCAGGCTGGTTCCAGGACAGTCAAGGGTCGTTAACACAGAGAAATCCTCTCTCCAAAAAAAATTGTACATCTCTGAATATTAGTGATCTTAACTGTATTTCATATGCTTAAGTATCTGTTCATTTTTTCTAATATAAAAAGCCATCGCCGGGCGGTGGTGGCACATGCCTTTAATCCCAGCACTTGGGAGGCAGAGCCAGGCAGATCTCTGTGAGTTCGAGGCCAGCCTGGGCTAACAAGTGAGCTCCAGGAAAGGCGCAAAGCTACGCAGAGAAACCCTGTCTCGAAAAACCAAAAAAACAAAAAAACAAAAAAACAAAAAACATACATGCATACATATTCAACAGGATCTCTATATCAGTGGTTCTCAACCTTTGGGTCAAAACCCCTTTGGGGGTCTTTGCAAGAGTTGCCTAAGACCATGAGAAAACACAGATGCTTGCATTACAATTCATAACAGTAGCAAATTAGTTATGAAGTGGCAATGAAAATAATGTTATGGTTGGGGGTCACCACAACATGAGAAACTGTATAAATGGTTGCAGCATTTGGGTGGCTGAGAAACACTGCTCTACATAGTACCAGATAGCCTGGAAATCACTATATAGACAAGGCTGGCCTCAAACTCACAAGAGATCTGCTGCCTTTGCCTCCAGAATGCTGGTATTAAAGGTATGCATTCTCTCTCTCTCTCTCTCTCTCTCTCTCTCTCTCTCTCTCTCTCTCTCTCTCCCTCCTCCCCCTCCCTCTCCCTCCTCCTCTCTCTTTCTCTCCACCATGTATATTTTTTTAATTTATTTTTATTTGATGTTCATTGGTGTTTTGCCTGTGTGTATGTCTGTGTAAGGATGTCAAATCCCCTGGAACTAGAGTTACAGACACTTGTGAGCAGCCTTGTGGTTGCTGGGACTTGAACCTGGGTCCTCTGGAAGAACAGTCTGTGCTTTTAACCACTGACCCATCTCTCCAGCCCTATGTATGTATATTTTTTAAAGTTAAAAAATATATATCCACAGAAGAAATATATACTCAAATGCTCATAGCAGCATTATTCCTAAGAGGCAGGAAGTGAAAAGGAGACAAATGTACGTCAGCCGATGAAGATATAACCATATACCGTACCATTTAGCCATAGAGAGAAGCTATGTACTGATGCATGTGCTCTCAACACGGAGGAACTCTGAAAACAGTGAGCCAAGTAAAATAAGAAGGACAAAAAACAGGCTGGAGAGATGGCTCAGTGGTTAAGAGCACTCACTGCTCTTCCAAAGGTCCTGAGTTCAATTCCCAGCACCCACATGGCAGCTCACAACTGTCTTATGCCCTCTTTTGCTGTGCAGATGTATATGCAGACAAAGTACCCATAAAGATAAAATACATAAATAATCATGTTTAAAAAAAAATAAGATGGACAGAAAGCCACATATTGTAAGACTCCACAGTACATTAGTTACTTTCTCCTTGATGGGATCAAATCTCAGGCAGAGAGCAATTTACTGGAGGGCTTTGTTTATTTGTTTGTTTTGTCTCATGGTTTAAGGGGAAACATCCACCACAGAAGAAAGGCTGTAGTGGCGGCCTGCTTGCTAACGGGGGGGGGGGGGGGGGGGGGGGGGGGGGGCGGCGACGACGACGACGACACCCGGAAGTGGAGAAAGGTTATTGGTGCTAAGGTGGTTTCTTCTTGTTTCTCTTTCTATTCATTCCGGGACCCTAGCGCATGGGGATAGTACCATCCACACTCAGGACGCGTCTTTCTTCTTCAGCTCAGTGTGTTTAGATAGCAGGAATTGTGATTCATCCTTGTATTCTCAGCTGAAGCAGCTGAGGATCATTATGAGTTTGAGGCCAGCCTGTGCTACAGAGGGAGGTCCTATCTCAAGAAACCAAACAACCTTCCTCTCTGAAAACATCTTCACAGACTTGCCCAAAAGTATGCTCATTCATGACTTACGTGTTTTGTTGTTGTTGCTGCTGCTGCTGCTGCTGCTGCTGCTGCTGCTGCTGCTGCTGCTGCTGCTGCTTATAGAAGATGGTCTACAGCTTGATAAGTAGCCCAGGCTGGCCTAGAACTCACAGAGATCCACCAGCCCCCGCCTCCCGAGTGCTGGGAATAGGCGTGCACTACCGCCGCCCAGCTTTTCCTGTATTTTGCATTATATGTTTCATCAACATATAGCCAATAAGTATCTTGTCAATATAGTTAGTCGATAGGTTGACCTAAAAAAATTAGCTAGCTAACTATCACAATATGGAATGTTCAGAATAAAAAAAAAAGTCCACAGAAACAGGAAGTAGATTAGTGGCTGTCAGGGGTAGGGAGAAGGAGGAATGGGGAATGATTTCTAATGAGTACAAGGGTTTCTTGAGGGTAATGGAAAAATCTAAAATTAGTTGTGATGGTTATGTAACTCTGTGAATATAGCAAAAACCACCATGGAATTGTGTCTTAAAAGGGTGAATTTTATGTATGTTCTGAAGTACATTGCAATAGACTATAAACCACATAAATTGTTACTATAGACAAACCATGATGCTGAAAGAAACCAGACACGAAAGAGTAATGCAGTATGATTACGTTTATACAAAGTTCTGAAACAGACAAAAACAACTGAGAGTAATGGAAATCAGAGAAGTAGTTGCCTGAGGCAGGGGCATGAGAAGAGATTGCCTAAAAGGGGCTTTCTATAAGGGGAATTTTTAGAGTGATAGAAAATGTGTTCCAGGGCTGGGAGATGAGTCAATAGATAAAGTACTCGGTGTACAAGTGTGAGGACCCGGGTTCGGAGCCCCAGGATCCACACAAAAGCCAGGCTGGGGACTGGAGAGATGTCTCGTGAGCGAACACACTTACCAAGCCCTCACATACCAAACTGGGCATGGTGGCTGGCCACCCCAGCACTTCAGGGGATAGAGACAGGTGGGTCTCCAGAGCTCCAAGTTCAGTGAAAGACCCTTCTCTCAAAGACTGAGGTGGAGGGAGGTGGTGAGACAGCTCAAAGGGTGAAGACGACCAAGTCTGACCACCTGAGTTGAACTCCTGAAGCCCATGTGATGTTAGAAGAGAACTGACTAGAGCAAGTTGATTTCTGACATCCACACATACTATGCTGGGGCACACTTACACACACACACACACACACACACACACACCAGTGTGCACACAAAATAAATTTAAAGTGTAATTTAAAAATAGGATGGAGAGCCGGTCGGTGGTGGTGCACACCTTTGATTCCAGCACTCTGGAGGCAGAACTAGGCAGATCTCTGTGAGTTTGAGGCCAGCTTGGGCTACAGAGTGAGATCTAGGACAGGCACCAAAACTACACAGAGAAACCCTGTCTCGAAAAGATAAATGAATAAATAAATAAATAAATACATAAATACATACATACATACATACATACATAAATAAATAAATACATAGATGGAGAATGATAGAGGAAGTTACCTGATGTTAAATTCTGGCTTCTGCATACACACCCACACCCCCATACACACACACACACACACACACACACACACACACACACACACACACACGAGAAACGTCTGATTGCAAAACTCAATGGAGCTATATGGTGTGGTATAGGTGTTCAAGATATACACACTTAGTGCCTTAGGTTTTTGTTGATATGATAAAAACCAAAAACTTGGGCTGCCATGGTGACACACATCTTTTATTCCAGGACATGGAAGGCAGAGGCAGGAGGAACTCCATGTGTTTGAGGCCAGCCTGGTCTCCATCAGGACAGCCAGGGCTACATAGATAGACCTCGTCTCAAATAAAACAAAAAGGAACTTTTATTTGGCTCGGGTATCCCAGGTCAAGGTCCACTGATGGAGACTCAAGGTAGGAACTGAAGCAAAAGTCAAGAAGGAACACTGCTAACTGGCTTGCTCCTCGGCGCTGCTCGGTTTACTTCCTCTGTATCCCAGGACCACTTGCCCAGGACCTCCCACATCAATCACCAATCAAGAAACCCCCCTCCACAGGCTTGCCTGCAGGCCAATCGGATGGGGAGCATTTTCTCAATCGAGGTCCCTTCTTCCCAAATGACTCCAGCTTGTGTCGACAAACAACTAATGAACACGCTTGTTTCAATAAGGTACTTTTTCAGGGGTTCGGAGGAAGGTCTCACTGTACAGTTCAGGCTGAACTTGAAGTAGCTGTCCTCCTGCTTCAGTCTCCTGAGTATTGCTGAAATTTCAGGGATGCGCCACCACTGCCTGCTCAAAACAAAACCAAAAGACAAAACCCGAGTGTGGTAGCCCTCGCCTGTAATAGCAGCACTTGGGAGACAGAGGCAGAACAGCAGGAGTTCAAGGCCAGCCTTGACTGCATAGAGGGTTGAGGCCGGCTACATGTAACTCTATTGTAGAATATCTTATTTATGTTGCATTTGCTTGACTCTGTGAAGCTGTGATGCTGTGCCTGTCTAAAACACCTGATGGGCTAATAAAGCACTGAATGGCCAATAACAAGGCAGGAGAAAGGACAGGCGGGGCTGGCAGGCAGAGAGAATACATTGAAGGAGAAATCTGGGAGAAGGAGATCAAGGAGTCAGAGAAGGAGGAGGATATCAGTGGCCAGCCACTCAGCTACACAGCACATGGAGTAAGAGGAAGATTTACAGAAGTAAGAGAACGGGAAAAGCCCAGAGGCAAAAGGCAGTCGAGATAATTTAAGTTAAGGAAAGCTGGCAAGAAAGAAGCCACGCTAAGGCCGGGCATTCATAAGTGAGAATAAGCTTCTGTGTATGGTTTATTTGGGAGCTGGGTGGTGGGCCCCCCCAAAAGAGAAAAACAACAATACAACCCTCCCTCAAAAAACAACACACCACTCCCCCAAACCAAAAAATTGCTGGGATTTCGCTCAGGGCTAGAGAGCTTTCCAAGCACACAAGAGGCTCAGGGGTTCATGCCCAGCACTACAAAACTCAAACAAACAGTAAGCAACCCAGCCCACCGACTCTCAGTACAGCGCGGCCAGCAGGGCTTCCGACCATCTCCTGCTGGGGGCACCCTCAGGGAACGATGACGTGGACTGTGAGCAGCTCCACACAGGGTACTTGGTCATAGTGCTGAGCACCTGAAGTTCCCAGCCTGGGTCCTGCCCCACACCCTGACCCCTAACTAAGGACATCAGGGCCGAAGTGACACACTTGAGAAGTGGAGAGTTAACAAGTCAGATCTGGAGTAAGGCCGACTTAGCGTGGGGTTAAAGAGGCATCTATCCAGTTCTGGGTAACTGCCTGCATGACCTCGGGCAAGTTACCCATCTCTTAGTGACCCCCCTTTCCTCATCTGTCAAGTCAGGATAGTAACAGCCCTCAGAAGTTCACTAGTGACAAAGCCCTCACCTACTGTTGGGATAGCCTTGGGCAATACTATGGGATCCACACTGTAAAACAACCACAGCAAATAGCAAACAGGGACAAGCCACCAGACCAGCTGGGGCTGGGGCTGTATGCCTGTGATCCCAGCACTGAGAGACTGAGGCAGGAGAATCACCAAGAGTTCCAGGCTAGTCTGAGTCACTTGTGAGACTGTCTCAAAACAAAAAATAAAGCGTTATCAGACTTAGTGAGAACACATTTCTTTCTCTGGATCAAGTTTCTCATGTTAAAAACTTAGTATTCTTTAAATTTGTATACCTTGGCCACTTCGAATTTGCATCCTGAAATAAACGTTAAAAAGAAAAGAAAATGGTGATGGGGAGAGGAGAGCTTAGTGACAGAGCCCTCACCCAACATACAGGAGGCCAAAACCAAACATTCAAAACAAAACAGACTCCCATCCCAGCAGTGTCCAGCATGACTCCAAGTTGAGGGATATCGCTCTACTGAATTTTCACTGTCATAGTACCCCTCTGCCCGCCTCTGTCATGAAAGCTCTCCCAACCTCCTCCTTTTGCATGGGGATAAAAGAACCCCCAAATCAAGAAGGCACCAAATACAATATTTGAATGGGGGTAGTCCACTACCCTTTCTCCCCTCCCTCTTTCCCTCCTCCTATCTCCTGGCGCCTATAATCACCAGGCGGTCTGAGGCTAAGTGGTAGTTTTGCCCACGGTGGGGGGACTTGAAAACCACACCCCTCCCCCTGGGGCCCTCCTGGCCCTTCCCAACGTCCCAGTCTCCACTACTGAGATGGGTCTGAAGGGGGTTTGGTGTTTCCCATGGTGTGGGTGCCGGAGACAGCGGGGGACTGAAGGAGGAACAGGTATGGGGGAAGAAAAGGCAGATTGACATGAATTGGGGGGGAAGATAAACCCTCAAAGCAGGGAAGGAAAAGGATTCTGTTGCCTAGGTGGGAGGCAGATTTCTCGTGTCTCCTGAGGGCCATCTGAAGATTTTGCAGAGACTACTGCAAATCAGAAAGATGGGAGCCAGTGATGAAAGTGTAAGGATTTCAAGATGGTGGCAGCAGAGCACTTACTACCTCAAGCACTGGGGTGCTTTTGAGCAGGAGAGGGATTTGCTCAGCCATATCCTGGGGAAGCTGGCCCCACTTTAGACGGCCCCTCTGCACAGCCTGGGTGCTGTCACCAATGCCCCTCAGTCTCACTCTCTTTTGTCACCTTTCCCCTATGGCCACGATGGGAGGTGCAGGGGAGTTAAACCCTGACCTTCCCCCTCCGACCCTTCTTCCTCTTCTGACTCCCCTCTTTAGGCCTGGAGCGTGCTTCCCCACCTGATCCTAGCCCAGCTGTCAGCCCCGCTGTGGCTGGAGGACTGTCCTCTCCGGGGGCCGGGGCCTACCTAAGCCGGAAAGCTCGACTCTCCTTCCGACACCAGCTGCATGACGTGGCATCCGCCAATGACTCTACCATTTGAAAGGGGCGACCAGGGGCTGAACTTGACTCCAGGAAGTCTTGGCAACCTTCTGCCACCACATTTCTCAGGGGTCCCAAGTCTGTCGTGACCTCATTAAATGTGTCCAGAGTTGCAAAGTGTCGTGTTTGAGTGTTGGGTAAGGCTGACTGGGCACGGCTATACGAGGTCTGCGGCACAAACGAGTCTGAGGTGGGAAGCGAATATCCAGTGGGGATGGTGTATCTGAGGCAGATCCCAGGTAGAGTCTATAGAAAAGTTAAGTTTACTGAAATGAGGCGTCAGAGTTGAGTGTGGGGAAAGTGGGCTGGGGGAAGCTGGGGGCTGGGCAAGACAGGAAACAGAATTAAGTTTTGTTTTGTTTTTGAGACAGGGTTTCTCTGTGTAGCCTTGGCAATCCTGGAACTTGCTCTGTAGACCAGGTTGGCCTCGAACTCACAGAGATCTGCCTGTCTCTGCCTCCTGGGTGCTGGGATTAAAGACATCCACCACCACCACCACCACCACCACGCAGCTGAAGAGTTTGTTATCTAGTGTTGGCTGGGAGAAGACTCAGTGGGTAAAGATGCTTGCTGCATAAAGCCTTAAGATCTGGGTTTCGTCATTGGAACCCTGTAAAAAGCCAGATACCCAAAGCACAGCTGCAGTCCCAGCCCAGCACTCCTAGAGAGATGGGAGGTGGAGACAGTACAAAGCGTAGGAAGAAGCAAGCTAGACCTTGCCTTAACACGGTGGAAGAGAATCAACTCCAGAAAGTTGTCCTCAGACTTCCACAAGTGCAGTGTCGTGAACACACGAGAGCACACACCACACACACACACACAATAAAACCTTCAAAAATTTTAAGTGAGAGGAGGGAGTGAAAAGCATGTAAGAGATGAAGAATGGGAAGGAATGCTGAGAACTGCTTTTAGGTGGCCTGGTCTTTGAACTCATGAACCCAGACAAAATTTCAGCAAGGATGGAGGAGGAGCTTCGAGTCCCCATTCCTAGCTGAGGAGCCACGGGCAGTCGTTGGCTGCCAGGGAGTCAACGTGTGGCCCCTGGTGTGTTAGCCACGCTCCAGTGGACGGCCCCATGTGCATCCAGGCAGCACTAGCTGGACTCAGTGACGTGCGTCCGTCCATCCATCTGTCCGTCCATCCATCCATCCATCCATCCATCCATCCATCCATCCATCCATCCATATCTAGATGGTATTGATACATACGACATGAAAATGGAAGAGAGACATGTTGGGGGAGGGTCCAGAGAGGAGAAAGAAGGGGCATTGCAGAGTGGATACGATCAAGACATAATGTATAAATGTATGAAACTGTCTACCCCCTGCTGGCCAGTGACGATGATTTATCAATGAACCAGGAAGAATTCCTTCTGTTCCTGAGTTGACTTTCTGGTAGCGACTGTAAAAAAGCAAGCAGGCCAACAGGAGATAGCAGTTAGGAGGAAATATAAACAGGGGAATGTGAGAACGGGTCAGGGGTCAGGAATGTTTCTTCCATTTCAAGAGATCAGAAAAGGCCTTCCTGATGAGGAGACCTCTGAGCTGCGACCAGGGTAAAGTAGCTGGGGAAAGCTACAATGTGTCAATGCAGGTCACTGACTAACAGGTCAGTGTGGCTCTGGTGTCACATGTTGATCCATGAGGGAGGCTGCGCATGTGTAGAGGCAAGTGGTGTTTAGGAAGTCTCTTTAACTTCAATTAATTCTGCAGCAAACCTCAAAATACTCTATTAAAAATAAAGTTTTGCCAAGTACAGTGGCTCCTGTCTAAAATCTGGGAGGCTGAGGTACGAGGGTTGCCACAAGATCCAGGATAGCCTGGGCTACATAGTGAGTTCCAGGCCAGTCTGAGAGTGAGATCTGTCTTAAGAAACTTGGGGCTGGGAGGTGGTGGTGCAAATCTTTAATCCCAGCACTTGGGAGGCAAAGGCAGGCGGATCTCTAAGTTTGAGGCTAGCCTGGTCTACAGAGTTCCAGGAAACATGGCAATCTGGACATGGTAGCATACACCTATAACCTCAGCACTCTGGAAGGTGAGAAAGGACCATAAGCTCAGGGGCAGCCTGGGCTACACAGAGAAACCTTGTCTAAATTCATGGAGCGGAAGATGTAGTCCAGTTGTAAATTACTTGTCTAGCACTGCAGAGCCCTTTCTCTGATGCTTGGCACTGCAGAACAAAAACAAACAACAAAATCCACCCAGCAATATTTAAGTACAAAATCCCTAAATTTAGAAAACGGAAAAAGCACCAGTGATTAGCGTCAAAGCCGGGGTATCTGTCTGGTCTTCTAGGTTTAAGCAGCCAGTATTCTAGGTGGAATGGCAACTTCCTGAGGAGTGTTATTGTTTTGAAAGAGGGTCTCACGAGGTAGCCCTGGCTGACTCTGAACTCCCTATGTAGGCCAGGGAGTCTGGCCCCAAACTCAAGAGAACCATCTGCCTCCGCCTACTATAAAAGGTGAGTGCTACACCTGGCCTGATCCTGAGAACTGTGCCACAGAGAAGCAACATGGGTTTGTATTTACAAAGATCTACAGTTAAAGGATTGCGTAAGGGCAGGCATGGATGAGGGGAGGGGCTTGGAGTCGGTTATACACTTTCAGGAGGTTTTAAGAGCTGAACTGATAGGTTAAGTATGAGAGACAGAGAATTTAGGAAGAACAGGTTTGGGCATGAAAATCTAAAGTATTTTAGTTAAATGTTTAGAGTCAGAGATCCCTTTCTGCTCTTTCCACTTAATTAGGACCTTACCCCTTGTGATGGTAATGTCAACTTGATGAGTTTAGAATCACCATGGAAAACAGACCTCTGGGCACTTCTGTGAAGGAGTTTCCAGATTAGTTAACTGAGGTGGAGAGATCCATCCTAAATATAGGGTGCCCCATTCCATGGGCTGGAGTCCAAGAATAAATAGAGGGAGCCCAGTGGCTTCACACCGCCACGGTGTCCCCTCTGCCATGACTGCTTATTAGAGTATTTTAGCTTCCTCTCCCTTCCTTTCTTAGGACTGAGATTCCACAGAAACCGTCGGTCCTGCCCTCTGAACTACTCCAGAACAAGGCCTGTGAATGTGGCTTCTATGGTACCCTGGTCAATGGACTAGAGAAAACAAGACTGGGAAGATGAGTCCTCAGCCTCATGAGGACAGTGGCTTACAGACTGGTCAAAAGCACTCCCTATGGCTGCCCTCTGCCACCTAGCATTAATTTCCACTTGTAGACAAGGCCCACTCTTTCCCCAAAGACAAAGAAGTCACATTGCTGTGTGATTAAGTGACAGAAAGAGCGGACCAAGAGGCTAGGCTGGGGGAGTTTTAGCTTGGACTTAGGAGGTTGCTGCAGGCCCCATATTAACTGTTCAGTAGCGGGAATGTAAAGTAAATACGATCTACACAAAGTTCAGAAACCACTCCTGACCAGATACATTGGTACACCGCTGTGACCTGGGCACTCATGAAGCAAAGGCAGGAGGATTGCCACGAGTTCAAGGTCAGCTTGAGCTATAAGAGATCTAGTCTCAAAAAAGAAAAACAAAGGGGTTGGAGGGATGGCTCAGTGGTTGAGAGCGCTGGCTGCTCTTCCAGAGGACCCGGGTTCAATTCCCAGCACCCACATAGCAGCTCACAGGTGTCTGTAACGCCAGTTGCTCTGGATCCGACACTCACACACAAACATATATGCAGACAAAACACCAATGCACATAAAGTCAATAAAAAATTAACTCAAAAACTAACCAACCCGCCGGGCGGTGGTGGCGCACGCCTTTAATCCCAGCACTCGGGAGGCAGAGGCAGGCGGATCTCTGTGAGTTCGAGGCCAGCCTGGTCTACCAAGTGAGTTCCAGGAAAGGCGCAAAGCTACACAGAGAAACCCTGTCTCGAAAAAACCAAAAAAAAAAAAAAAAAAAAAAAAAAACAAACAAAAAAAAAACCTAACCAACCCAAAATAACTCAATAATAGTACTAATAATAGAAGAACAGAGCATTTATAAATCTTCCTTATTACCTCTCTAATTCCCACCAAGCTCAGTGCCAGTGCACAAGAGAG
Source organism: Peromyscus maniculatus bairdii (assembly GCF_049852395.1). Classification (NCBI taxonomy): domain Eukaryota; kingdom Metazoa; phylum Chordata; class Mammalia; order Rodentia; family Cricetidae; genus Peromyscus; species Peromyscus maniculatus. Next base: position 55,246,957 of record NC_134859.1, on the reverse strand, counting down.
TGGACCCGACAAGTTCAAGCTTGAAGAACCCCAAAACAGACACATCTCTTTGACAAACTGTTTATTAACTTTTGCATCAGTATGAATATCTTTTATCACACCCTAGAACACTAGGATTCAGGGGGGTGGTAAAGTGGCAGTGGCAAATTTGGGTATCTGGTCTCCCAAAAGTACCTGCCGCTCTACCCCCGATTCTTGAATGGCTGCCAAGCGGATCACCCCTCCACTGGAGCCATCTCGTTCCATAGCCAAAGCGAGAGCTGTAGATAAAAGGAGGAAACTGGGTTTAGAGTTAGGTGCTGAGAATGCGGCAAGGAATAAGATATCTTGGCATGGCTCGGGTAACAGGGGCTGAGGTTCACAGAAGCCCAGATTCTCACCGTTGGCAGTGAATTGCAGACATTCGTCCTTGGTCATGCCTTCCCGATAGGTAGCATCAACATAGCCGTAGATGTATGAGCTCCCAGAACCTCCAATGGCAAAGGACTGCCTTACCATCATACCCCCCATGGGAACCGAGTACACCTGCCGGAGGGAGGGAGGAGAAAACCCATCAGATGCACCCCACACATGTACATTCTTCACCTGTCCCCTTTGATTTTGGTCTGGGAAAAGTTTATGGTAAACCAAAAACTGGCTGGGGTGGGACTGGGGCTGGCTCAGGTGGCAAAGTGCCTGCTGGGCCGGCGTGAAGACCTGATTTCAAACGCCTGGCACTGTCCAAAGGCCAGGCATGCCTGCAACCCCAGCAGGGGGAGAAGCGGGCGGAGGGGGTGAGCCTGACGTTCAGCGTGACCGTCTCAAGAAATGGAGAGACCAGAAGACGACACTCCCAGCGGACCTCTGGCCTCCACACACATGTCTGCATCTACACGCAGACACCCACAAGAATATGTGCACCAGGACAGACAGACAGATGGACAAACAGACACACAAAACGGGTGCGGGAAGGCCTGACCTGCCCTCCTTCTTGAGGGTCCCAGCCTGCAATGATGATCCCCGCCATCAGGTCTTCTCGGTATCGGTAGCACATCTCCTTAAAGAGACTGGCGGCTGTGTGTACTAGAGGAGGCTCATTCAGTTCGATACTAGAAGGTGGGGTTGGAAGGTCACAGAGAAGGCGGTATCAGGACCTGGAGTCAGGCCTCCTAGTGCTTTATATCCCAGATCCCTTAGGATATTTCTTCCTCCCCTGCCCGCAAGCACCTGTGGAAACCAAGCTGGTAAGTGACAGCATCAGCTACTGCTTGGGTATCGGCCGCTGAGCCAGATCGGCAGCAGAAGATATGGTCATGGATGGGGGTCAGCTTGTCGGTCACTCGATTGGCGATGTAGGACCTGCAGGAAGGCAGAACGGTGAGAAGGACCCCGCTTGCCTCCCACCAGCTTCAGGGAGAAACACTGGCACTACGTATTAGTTCTGAAAAATGAAGCAGGTGAGTGGAGACCAGACCTTCGTCAGTGTTTCACCAAAAGGTGAGGGGAACTGGAAGCCACAGAATTGGGAACAAATCCTTATCTCCAGGGGTCTGAGGGCGCTAAGGATGGGCTGGTGGGCAGAACGGGCTGTGTGTATGGGGTGGGGGCACAGCCAGACCTCCTTCTGTAATGAGCTCACCCAGTGGTTGTTCTCGAGTCTGCTCCTAGAACCACGCCCCCATCAAACTGCACAGCCATGATCGTGGTCTGGGAGAAAGCAAGAGCGTGAAAACGGTGAAGATGAGCCTTTACCACACTCTCGAGCACACACCGACCTCAGTGATTCCTCACCCGGGGTCTCGAACACAAAATTCGTGCTCCGCGGGCCCATTATCAAACATGGGGGCTCCACACCTCCAAGAACATAAAAAACCCCACCCTCAAATCCCAGGACTCGGAATCTTACGCTCAGCCCACCGTTCACCTTGCCCCGCGGAAGCTATCACCCACTCCAGCCTCAAAGGACCCTCTCCCTCTCGGAAAAGAACACTGCACCTCTCCCCCAGCCACGACGCCCAAACCCACTCGGGCTCCGTGCTTTCCCCCGCGTCAAGCCTACTGCTACTGTCTTCTGAATTCCAACTCTTTGCTCACCCCTGTGGAGACTTCCCGGTTTTCCCAGTCGGGGGCGAGCGCCTCCGGCCCGAAAGCCGGTGCAGAGCCCACTCCGGGAACAGCTAAGGCGGCCGCCATCTTCCTCTTCTGCCGCTGCCACCAAGCAACTGTCGTAAAGCGCTCCGTCACTCCCTTTACCGAGGCCTTCTGGGAGGGAAGCGGGGCTGAGGTTGACGGCAGAAGGGAAAACGGACAGTGGACGCTTGACGGCAGTGTGTCAAATTACAAAAAAAAAAAAAAAATTAAAAAGAGGTTGCGGGGGTGGGGTGGGGTTGGGTGGGGGAGGCGGGGCCGAGCCTCTTCTCTTACTGAGGCCTGCTGGAGCCCTGAGGCTAAAGATAGTTGTAAAGGCCCAACCTTATGAGATGTGTGAGTGTGAGTGTGTGATTTTTTTTTTTTTTTGTAACTCGATTGTGTGGTCTGGAGTATGAAGGTTTTGTAGATGATAACGTTGTGTCGCAAGGTCAAAAGGGTGGGCACGCCATAACCTGATTGGTGTCCTGGTTTCCAAGAGCCCTCAAGATCGAGTATACATTGGAATGGTCGGGGCTTGTTTTCATCCCTCTGGGTCACAAACTTAGCAGTGTGTGTTAGGAGGTGATTTTCTGCGTCTTTGGAAGAGGTATAATTGTTTTCTGGAGCATCTGTACTACTTGACAACCACACCTGCCGTTTCTGAGGGTTTCCAACTTTCATGCATTATTACCAGTGTAACATCTGTATATCTATCTATCTATCTATCTATCTATCTATCTATCTATCTATCTATCTATCATCCATCCGTCTATTTATTATCTATTATCTATCTATCTATTATCTTTTTTTAAACTCCCCCCCCATTATATTTTTCAATCATGGCCATTCTTAGTGCATGTGGATGCAATCTTGTGATTTTGATTGTTTTTCCCGAATAATTAATTACTAGTTAAGCATATTTCTATGGCTGCGAGCCATTTGTGTATCTTCTTGGAGCAATGTCCATTCGAAGTTTGCCCATTTTAAAAAAGGTTACTTAGGGGTTGGAGCACTGACTGTTTTTCCAGAGGACCCTGGTTCAATTTCCAGCACCCACAAAGCAGCTCACAACTGTCTGTAATTCTAGTTCCAGGGGACCCTGACACCCATGGCAAAACACCAATGCACATAAAATAAAAATAAATAAACTTTAAGAAAGGGTTACTTGGTGTTTTTATTGTTGTGTTATAAGTGAGTTTTGTTTTGTTTTATTTTCTGAGACAGGTTTTCTCTATATAACAGTCCTGGCAGTCCTGGAACTCGCTCTATAGACCAGGCTGACCTTGAACTCACAGAGATCCACCTGCCTCTGCCTCCTGAGTGCTGGGATTAAAGGCGTGCACCACCACTAGGCAAGTGGTGTGATTTGTTGTTGTTGTTTTGTTTTTTGAGACAGGATTTCTCTGTGTAGCCCTGGTTGTCTTGGAACCCACTATGTAGACCAGGCTGGGCTCAAACTCAGAGATCTACCTGCCTCTGCCTCCCAAGTGCTGGGATTAAAGGCATGAGTATTATTTTCTTTTATATTTTAGGTACTAGAAACATCAGACATATGATTTGCAGGTATGTTTCTACCTTTTGATTACAGGAAAAGTTTTAAATTTTGGGCAAATAGAATAGCTCAGCCAGTAAAGGTGTCCCTTCCACAAGGTGGAAGGAGAGAACCAACTCCTGAAAGCTGTCTTCTGGCTTCCACACACAATCACTGTGCTCAAATGCACCCTCCCTTCCCCAAACAAATAACTAAATGTTAAAAAAAAATAAGTTTTAGCCGGGCGGTGGTGGCGCACGCCTTTAATCCCAGCACTCGGGAGGCAGAGCCAGGCGGATCTCTGTGAGTTCGAGGCCAGCCTGGGCTACCAAGTGAGCTCCAGGAAAGGCGCAAAGCTACGCAGAGAAACCCTGTCTCGAAAAACAAAAAAAAAAAAAAAACAAAAAACAAAAAACAAAAAAAAAAAAAAAATAGATTAAAAAAAAAAATAAGTTTTAATTTTTGGTGAAGTCAAATTTATTCTCTCTCTGTGTGTGTGTGTGTGTGTGTGTGTGTGTGTGTGTATGTGTGTGTTTCTGTAGTAATACCCCAAAACCTTTGCATCAATGCGTGGCTTTCTAAGATTTTTGTTTAGCTTTGCTTTTGTTGCTGGGTTTAAACCCAGAACCTTGTGCATGCATCCTAGGCAAGCACTCTATCACTAAGTGCCATCCCCAGGACTCTACTTTTTTTAATTTTGTGGAAGGATCTCCCTAAATTGCCAAAGCTAGCTTTGAACTTATCTGTAGCCCAGGTAGGCATGTTAAGCCTCCCAAGTAGCTGAGATTGCAAGTCCCTGCTACCAGGCTTGGCTTTTCTGATTTTTTTTTTTTTTTAAGCTAGGATCTCATGTAGCCTCACACTTGCTGTGTGGCCAAGGTTGACTTTGAACTCCTGATCTTCCTCCCTCTACATTCATTTTGCTGGGATTATAGGCAGGTTGTCATGCCTACCCTGCTTTTTCTTTGCTTGTTTTTCTCCAGACAGGGTTTCTCTGTGTACCTCTAGCTGTCCTGGAACTCGCTCTGTAGACCAGGCTGGCCTCGAATTCACAGAGATCTGCCTGCCTCTGCCTCCCGAGTGCTGGGACTAAAGGCGTGTGCTACCACTGTCCAGAACCCACCCTGCTAATGTGAGTGATGAGGATCCAAACTCTGGTTCTCACTTCAAGACAGGGTGACAAGCTAGTTCAATAATCCAAGCGATACGTAGGTTGATTTAGACAAAGAAACGTGGGGGAATGGTCAGATTTTCACAGATTCAATGTTGATGTAGTGAAGGTCAGTTTAACAAGATTTGGGGTCTGAAGACCTGGAAAAACAGAATTCCTTACTGAACTAACAAGACGACAAAGGGAATAATTTAGGAGAAGAAGGCATTAGAAACTCAGTCTGAACCTGTTAGGTGTGCTATGCCTAGTTGACATCCAAATGGAAATGCTGAATAGCCAGCTGGATATATAGAATTCTAGAATTCAGAAGAAAACAGATTTGAGGTACAATTTTGGAGTTAGTATATGAAACAGTTAACTCTTTCATGTTCACGAATATGGGAGCGAGCAGGGAGACCTTTGATAGAGACACTTCGTGGAGCCGAGTGCCTGTTTGGTGAGAGGCATGGTGCAAAGCTTCAGGTTGGAGACAGAGAACCCAAAAGGAGATGTCCTTCTGGTGGAACTCAGGTGGGATGTGTTACGTTTGCTGTGTGGAGCTCGGAGGACAGGTCTGGACTGGAGACTTGGTATGGGGCTGGCAACTGAAAGATGGGAGTGACTGAAATAGACTCTGGGGAATAGGATCGGATCAGACGCAGAACAGGGATGACACATCTTCTTCCCACATCCCCTTCCCCCTTAAGCTAGCTCTACGGTCATCACACATAACGCCCTATGCCGACAGTTACTAAAGAATTCTTTATTTTTCATTGCTTCTTCCAGCTTCGTGAGGCTGAAGATGAGAGGATCATACACCACGCACTCTGCCCTGCTGGGGGCGGGCCTTAACTGTGGTGACGTCACGGAGAAGGACGGCTACCCAGGGCGCCCGGTTCCTCGGTGACCCCGGGTGCTTTGATCCTTCCCTACAGCCATGCCTTCCTGGTCAGTCCCCTGACACCGCGGTCATCAAGCCAGCTGGAGCAGGCCGTGGGCGGCTAGCAGGCCCTGGGTACGGTTGTAGACGTCCTCCAGGACTCGGGCGGCCCGGGCCAAGGCCACCCGCGCGTCTGCCTCTCTGGCTCCGGGACACGCCAGCTGGAGCAAGCGGCCGCGACTCGGGAGGGCGAGGAGGGCCAGGCGGGCGGCCTGACGGATGAGCCAGGGGTGGTGCGGGGCCAGGGCGGTGCTGTAGGCGTCCCCGCACTGCACGCCCGCGTCCGGACCTCCGAGCGTCCCTGTCGCCACCCGGTGGAGGCAAAGCTGGGACCAGCGCAGCGCGCGGTGCAGCAAAAGCAGCGTTCGAGAGCCCGGCTGGGTCCCCGGCCGATCCAGGAGTCCTGCTTGCCGCTCCCACGTCGCCATAGTCACCAGCGACGTGTAGTGCGAAGCATCGGGGCCATGCACGCGAGCCTCGAGGGCGGTCACTTTGCTGAGGGCCTCACTGGTGGCGAAGGCGAAGACGGAGCCAAGGGGGGTTAGGAACCTGTTTGGTGGTAGAAAGGGGAGATGACCGGAGAAAGAGCAGGGAATCATTTGGAAGACGGGCTTTGGGGAGGGAGATCACCCACCTGAGTAGTTCCCTCCATCCTGCCAGGTACTGAGCCAAGTCCACATCCCCTTCCGGGCTCATACAGGCCAGGAAGGGGCTCATCATGCGACCCAGCATCCCTTGAGGCCCCAGGCAGGGAGGCTCCTCCTTCTCCGGGACCACCAGAGGTCTCAACTCTGGACCGATCTGGGAGGTAGACACAAGAGATGGGTAAGACGTTCCTAACCTGCTAGGCCTACTTAACTATTGGACTCTGAAAACAATTGTGCCTCGAGTTTAGCCGGGGTTCCTCCTGGTTATTCTTGGCATGTGAACAGAGAGGGAGGCGCCTCCTTTCATTAGCTTCTCAGTCTGGGTCCCCTGTTTCCTTGTTCAGAGCTCTCAGACTCTGGCCTTAACTCAAACGTACCTGGGAAGGTAGCGGACCCTCTGGGTTGCAGGACTGCATCCCGGGCCTGCAGCCTGTCAGGACACCTGAGGTGAACCGAAGCAAGGCGGTGAGGACTGGAGAAGGGGAAGGGGGCTTGAGTTCCCACAGGCTGGCCTGCTGGGTCTCCGGAGCCGGTAGCACAAGAGGCCGGTCGTGGAAGAGCCGCACACTGGTGTAAAGAAGTAACAGCGTGAAGACAGCCAAAGGAATCACGTGGCAGAACCAGCGTCCCAGGGCTGGGGGTGTCGGTGAGACCCCCATGACCGTCGCTGGCACACCTCACCTAGCTGGGTGGTGGTGGCTTTTCGCTTCCCGTGGCGTCCAGAGGTGTAGGTGGTTAATAATTAACCTATTAAGGCCCCCTCCCCTGTGTCCTTTGCCCCAGAGGTCAGACCCTGGGGTGAGGGACCTAATGAAGATTTGGGGGACTTGGCATGTGACATGTCTCTACATTGCCTTTACATGTGGGGCTAGCCTGAAACAAGAGGCAGCCTCTTATGGGTCCGACTTTAACCCTGGGCATGAATCCACTGTAAACTGAGGGTAATGGGTCTTTGTAACTCTCATGTGAGGATCAAGTGGAAGCATGGGAAGTGGAAAAGCTGATCACAGTTGCCCAACAGATCTTACTTGCTGGGGTGAGGTGGTGGGGCTGTAGGCGCTCCTTTTACAGTCTCAAGACTTAATTTTTTAAGCTCCCCATTAGCTTTTCCTTTATTAAATCAATCTTTACTCTCTACTTGACCGTGGCAAGTCCTATACTAGATTCCCCAGAGGTGTTTTCACAGCTGGGCATGGTGGCCCAGGCCTTCATGTCACCTTAGGTATTTGGGAGGCCGAAGTAAGAGTATCAAAAGTTCAAGACCAGCCTGTGTAACTAGACTGTGCCTTAAATTTTTCTTAAAGTATAAAAAGGGGCATTCCTACTCCAATAACAATGTTTTGAGATGCTCAGGGTGGCCCAGGATTTAATATACCATTATAGGTTTCCCTAAAATACAGACTGTAATGAAAACGGCTGTCTGGAACCCCTAGTAACAGAATTGTTAATTTTTATTCCAAAGAGCTTGAGAAAGCAGCAAAATGCACATGTGGTGTGTGTCCAGACAGATTTTGAGGAGTTTGTGCCGTGAGACCTAACGTCTTCATGACGTTGCCTAAAACAACATCAATAAAAACGTTAGCAGGGATGGGTAATGCCTGGGGGGCACTCACCAACCTAAGACAGAGCGCCTGTGTGGCCTGGGCAGGCGTCTCCATGACGGGTAAGGTGACCTGCTGATGTCCCATGCAACCCAAGTCAGAAACTCATTTTTTAATAAAAGGGGGACCTATAGGTCCCTGGCCCCCGTTTTGGGTAACTGTTGCCTTGCTTGCTGACCTTGACCTTGATATCCTCCCTATGCTAAATCCCTGCCAGGTTCCACCCTCCTGAATGCTTAAGGGAAGTTCCTTGTCTGTGTATCCTGAATAATGGGCATTAACAGCTTTGATGCAAGATTGTAAAACATCAGTAGCAAACTTCTGCCCTCTGGGGTTCTCCCATTGTGCTGTAAGCCTGTATTTAAGACCTCCTCCCTCCTTCAATAAATGACATTCGGCATTTAAAATTAAAATATATATATTACATATATACATACTGCGAATGTAATCTATGAATACCACAGATGTGATTAATAACATGAGTGTAATTAATGAATATCATGAGTGTAATTAAAAAAATGTTAGCAGGGTATTCAGTGATTCTACTGTGATAAATGTGTTCATGGAGGTTCTAGTGTATTTTCTAATTGAGGAGCAGAAAACCATTATGAAAGTGTTGAAAGCACAAATACAGAGTCAGAAAGCTAAATAAATATTAAGCCCTTTTTCCCCCCTTCAAGACAGGGTTTCTCTGTGTAGCTTTGGCTATCCTGGAACTCACTCCATAGACTAGGTAGGCTGGCTTTGAACTCACAGAGAGCCTGCCTTGGCTTCCTAAGTGCTGGGATTAAAGGCATGCACTACCACTGCCCAGCTAATATTAAGATTTTTTTTTTTTTTTTTTTTTTTTTTTTTTGGTTTTTCGAGACAGGGTTTCTCTGTGTAGCTTTGCGCCTTTCCTGGATCTCGCTCTGGAGACCAGGCTGGCCTCGAACTCACAGAGATCCGCCTGGCTCTGCCTCCCGAGTGCTGGGATTAAAGGCGTGCGCCACCACCGGCTAATAGCTGGGCATGGTGGCGCACGCCTTTAATCCCAGCACTCGGGAGGCAGAGCCAGGCGGATCTCTGTGAGTTCGAGGCCAGCCTGGTCTCCAGAGCGAGATCCAGGAAAGGCGCAAAGCTACACAGAGAAACCCTGTCTCGAAAAACCAAATAAAATAAAATAAAAATAAATAAATAAATATAAAAATAATAATAATAATAGTTATTTTTTAAATAAAAATAGTTATTTTTTTAAGTACAAAAAGGGTTAGGGATATAGCTCAGTGGTAGTGTTTCTATGTAAGACTCTAGGTTCAATCCCCAATACTCTGTGTGTGTGTAAACACAGCTCAAGCCCCACTGGGGAGAATCTTCTGTCTTCCCCCACTGGAATATGAGCTTTGATGAAGGTAAGTACCTTTTCTCCCTCTGCGTACTTTGGAGACAGAGCTCATGACTTTGAGTATGCCAGGGAAGCTCTCCAGCCTTGAGCTGTAGCACCCCAAATCCCACTTTTCCCTCTTCTCCTTTATATTTTTGAGACAAGGTCTAAACTGTTCAGATTTATTCATTTTACTTATTTATTTACTTGTTTGAGACAGGGTCTCTCTACATAGCCCTGATTTATTTTACTTTTGTTTATTTATTCATTTGAGACACAGTCTCTCTACATAGCCCTGATTTATTTTACTTGTTTATTTATTCATTTGAGACACAGTCTCTCTACATAGCCCTGATTTATTTTACTTATTTGTTTATTTATTCATTTGAGACACAGTCTCTCTACATAGCCCTGACTACCCTGGAACTCACGATATAGATCAGGCTGTCCTCGAACTCACAGAGATCTGCCTGCCTCTGCTTCCTGAGTGCTGGGATTAAAGGCATGCATCACCATGCCCCACGTCTCAGGTTGGGTTTGAACTTTCTATCCTCTGACCTTAGCTTTCACACACTTTAATCATACACAGGCTTGAGCCACTAGGCCTGGCCAGGCACCTTACTTTTCTCGGTCATCTTAGGCATTTAGAATATTGCTTGCACTGAATGCATTATAAATAAACAAATATTCATTAAAGAAATAAGAATGTGTATGAAGCCAGTAAATCAGCCCTGGGGGGCCCCCTGGCAAATTTAGCCAGGTTTTGTTTTCTTGTTTTGTGAATTAGGGGTCCATCTGCTGGTCATAGAAGGGAAGGCATTCCAGGAAAGGATGTAAAAATATCATTGAGCCAGGGTAAGGGGATAGATAATATAATCCCAGAACCTAGGAGGCTGAGGCAGAAGGATCAAGGGTTCCAGGCCAGCCTGGGTTATACAGTGAGCTCCAGGCCAGTCTTGACTACATGGTAAACCCTGTCTTAAAGAATACAAGAAGCAGAGGAAGAACAGCCTCATCTGTTCTTAGTTATCTCAGTCCCTGTGCATAAAGTCTTAGAATTATTCCTGTCTCACTGAGTGTGGTGCCCCCTGCTGGTAATCCCAACTCGTGAAGTGAGGCAGAAGGATCCATGGAGAATTCAAGGTCAGTCTGAGCTACTGTGCTGGATGTTTTATGTCAACTTGACACAAGCTAAAGTCATCTGAGAAGGGGGAGCCTCAATTAAGAAAATGTCTTCATAAGACCAGACTGCAGGCCAGCCTGTAGGACATATTCTTAATTAGTGATTGATAGGGGAGCGCTCAGCCCATTGTGGGTGGTGCCATCCTTGGGCTGATGATCCTGGGGTCTATAAAAAAGCAGACTGAGCCGGCAGTAGTGGCGCACACCTTTGATCCCAGCACTCGAGAGGCAGAGGCAGGCGGATCTCTGTGAGTTCAAGTCTACAGAGGGAGATCCAGGACAGGCACCAAAGCTACACAGAGAAACCCTGTCTTGAAAAAAGCCAAAAACCAAAACAAAACAAAAAAAAAAAACCAACCAACCAACCAACCAAACAAACAAACAAAAAAAACAGACTGAGCATGTCATGGGGAACAAGCCAGTCAGTAGCATCCCTTCATGGCCTCTCATCGGCTCCTGCATCCAGATTCCTGACACACTTGACTTCCTGTCCTGACTTCCTTCAGTGGAAGTGTAAGCCAACTAAATAAACCTTTCCTCCCAAACTTGCTTTTTGGTCATGGTGTCTCTTCACAGCAATAGAAGCCCTAACTAAGACAGCTACCCACTCTGAGTGTGTCTGGTGAACAAGACTCTCAAGGATTGAGCCATGGACTTAAGAAGAGCCTTTCCAGCCCCTACACTTCACAGGCTCTTCATCTACTAACTCTGTGCTTTCCCACATCCTGTAAAGTTGCCCCTCGTCCTCGAACTGCCCCTGCCTAATCCTGTCCCTGGCAGATTTCCACTGGATCGCTCCAGTCTCCAGCCTTGGCTGCCATTTCCAGTGCTGGGATTTTCCTCAGTTTACTGGGGGCAAGTCACCTGTCATTTCTGAGACCCAGCTCTCTCATTTACAAACTAGGAAGTATAATTTCTGTCTTCTACAATCATTGTGAGGATTACATGAACTATGACTGCAAAGTGCCAATCACAGCTAGTGGTCTATAGTAAGTATTCAGTAGGTGCTAATTTCAACTCAGTGGCCTTCACTGCACCTCCTCCCCAAGCTCTTGGGGGCCTCTGTCTCCCGGAGCTGGGAATCAAATCTTCAGGGTTCCTGGAGCAGATTAGTTTTGAATGTCACTTAATCCTGGTCGTTCTTCCGCAACCTGAGCCATGAAAGGACAGGGCTGGTATAGACCAGCAACCTGAATTCTGATAGGGACAGGGCTGATATAAACCCATGTAAGTGACCAGATTCATGGGTAATGCAGGATGGAATTGCAGGCTGGAGCCAAGCTGCTGCTGCTGCTGTGGGTGATATACTGCGGAGATGCCCAGAGAGTGAAAGAAGCACGATTTGCATCGATTGTTGACGTGACCAACGGTGGGACCTGGGGTGACTGGGCCTGGCCCGAGATGTGTCCTGATGGATACTTCGCCAGTGGGTTCTCCATCAAGGTGAAGGCTCAGATCTGGGTCTTAAAGGACACAGATCTGCCAGATTGCAGAGCTGAGAATGGCAACCCCCTCACTGGACCTCACTTCTCTCCTCCTCACCTAGGTGGAGCCCCCTCAGGGCATTCCTGGAGATGACACAGCTCTGAACGGGATCCGGCTGCACTGTACTCGAGGGAATGCCAAGCTAAACACCCATGTTGTGGAATCCCAATCTGGAAGGTGGGAATTCGGGAGCAAAAAAAAAAAAAAAAAAAAAAAGTGGGATAGCCGGGCAGTGGTGGCACATGTTTTTAACCCCAGCACTCGGGAGGCAGAGGCAGGTGGATTTCTGCAAGTTCGAGGCCAGCCTGGTCTATATAGTGAGTTCCAGGACAGCCAAGACTACACAGAGAAACCCTGTCTCGAAAAACCAAGAAAAAAAAAATTAGGTGGGATAGAGCATTTATCCAGGGTGGGTAAAGCTCTAGGTTCTATCCCCACTGGCCCAATGGAAGGGCATTTTCCTAGTGCAAAGGGACGCTCCCTCCCCTGTTACATTCCCGAGGTAAACTCTGTTACCACTACGGAGGAGTAGGATGGAAGTCCCACCCCTCCGTACTCAGGGAAACACAGGGGATTCGACCCAATCCGTCCCTGATGGGTAGTGCCTGGTTCGGAAGTCCCAGTTACAACTCTCCTTCTCTTGCAGCTGGGGCTCGTGGAGCGAGCCTCTGTGGTGTCCTGGCACCCACTTCCTAGTGGCTTTCTCCCTTCGGGTGGAACCGTTTTCATTTCCCGGGGACAACACTGCGGTGAACAACGTGCGCTTCCGGTGCTCGGACGGTGTGGAGCTGGAGGGGCCTGGGCTGAGCTGGGGAGATTATGGAGACTGGAGCAACTCATGTGCCAAGGGTGTCTGTGGCTTGCAGACCAAAATCCAGAAGCCTCGAGGCCCCCGTGATGACACTGCGCTTAATGACGTCAGGGTGTTCTGCTGTAACTCCTGATGCTGTTGCCGGGGCCCACTCTCCCCCTGGACCCTGCCAGCGCTGCGCCTCTTACTTATGACGTCAGGGTATTCTGCCGTAACCCCTGATGTTATTGCCGCTGCCCACTCTCCCACTGGACCCTGCCAGTACTCCCTCGTACTATTAAAGCTTCTTGGGCTTGGTCTTTGCTGTTGTTTGATTTAGAAATGAGAGAGGTTTCCTCCTTGCTTTGTTCTTGACCCTGCATAGGTCAAGGCCAGTGTTCAGGTTTGGCTTCAGGAGCTGTAGGTCACATAGTTCAGAACAAAGAACTTAAATATATTGCCGGGCAGTGGTGGCCCACGCCTTTAATCCCAGCACACGGAGAAACCCTGTCTCGAAAAACAAAACAAGCAAAAAGAACTTAAGTATATAATCTTGGGGGCTTTGGTTTTCTGAAGACTGTAGATGCTATGCTCCTTTAAGAGACCAGCTGTCTCCCTTCTGAACTGATGTATCAGTGACTTCAGATTAAGGCATTCGATGGAAGTCCCCACCTCTGTACTCAGGGAAACTCGGTGATTAGATCCAATTTATCCACCTGGTTTGGAAGTCCCCAAGTTTGGGTTGACCAGGTGGGGTCTGCATCTGGTGTGGAAGTCCCCAGGTTTGAGTTGGCCAGGTGGGGTCTGCATCTGGTGTGGAAGTCCCCAGGTGGGGTCTGCACCTGGTGTGGAAGTCCCCAGGTGGGTAGGAGGTGCCCACAGAACCAGTGCAACTAATTCGATGACAATACAATGACTTTACATTTTAATTCTCTAGAGCTTCGAGACTAAAGAATCTTTTCCCATAGTTTCTTCTGCTCCCTCTCCCTCTCCCCTCCCCTTGCAAATTCCAAATAGTGGCTTTTCTTTTCTTTCTTTCTTTATTTATTTTTATTTTTATTTTTTGAGATAGGGGTTCTCTGTTTCTCTGTGTAGTGTTGGCACCTGTCCTGGACCTCGCTCTGTAGACCAGGTTGGACTTGAACTCACAGAGATCCACCTGGCTTTGCCTCCTGAGTGCTGAGATTAAAGGCGTGTGCCACCGCTGCCTGGCCCAAATATGGCTTTTCTAAACAGAGATTGTCATTGAAGACTTAGTCTTTCCACATAGTTTTCTCTGTCTGGCATCTCCCAGGTATCCATATTCAGAATGAGACTTCCCTTATGATGACAAGTATTTCCACCCACCAGCCAATGCTTATCTCATTATCAACATGTTTTTAAAAAATGTTTATTGAATAAAAAAATTAATAAAAAAAACAGGAAGGGCATGGCTGCTCCTGGGTATGGAGGTTTATTGTAGATACAAGGGAGAGCATAGGCAGAGGCAGGGATATCTGGGAGAGTCCAGAGGGCACGTGACCCAGAGTTGGGCCACGGGAAGAGAATGGGGAGGGGAGGAGAGAGCCAGACCAAGGGGCCAGGGGGGTAAAGGGAAGACCGGAAAAAAAGAAAGGGTGGGGGGTAATCAAAATGGCTGGATTATACAGGGAAGGGCAGCTGGGAAAAGGGCAGCCCGGCCCCTGGGCTGGAGAGCTTTAGGGTAGGGGGTGGGGTGTGCCAGCCATACCCTGTGTGTAGAAACTGAGGGATGCCAGGAGAACCTGGCAGCCAGGTCCATTTGATATGTTAAATAGGCAACCTCAGTCATTTGTACAGGGCTTGAGACCTAACATTTACCAGCAACTGAAACAATCCTTCACTTTAAAAAGAAATTGTCAGCCTGGTGGTGGTGCACGCCTTTACTCCCAGCACTAGGGAGGCAGAGGCAGCGGCATCTCTGTGAGTTTGAGGCCAGTCTGGTCTACAGAGGGAGATCCAGGGCAGCCAAGGATACACAGAGAAACCCCATCTTGAAAAACCAAAAAAAAAAAAAAAAAAAAAAAAAAAAAAAAAAAAAAAAAGAAAGAAAAAAGAAAGAAAGAAATTGCCAATGGCTGGTGTAAGAAAAGTGAGACAGAGAAGCAAACAGAAGTTATGGGTGTGTGTGTGTGTGTGTGTGTGTGTGTGTGTGGTCTGACTGGGAGCAGCGTGTGTTGTTTTCAGTACCTGGGAATATTTTGTTTCTGCAGGTGAAGTGGAAGGGTCAGGCCGGGGCTAAGCTGTTCTTTCTGGCTTGGGGCTGGGGCTATTTGCCCAGGACAGCCTGACTCAGTTCCTCCTGACCTCCTGACCTGAGGCTGTTTCCCAACAGTGGGAAGGAGGGAACCGAGGATCCAGTAGGTAAAGGTGCTTGGTGCCAAGCCGGAGGACCTGAGTTTGAGCCCCAGAAGACACATGGTATGAGAACTAACTCCTACATTGTTCCCTGACGCACACATAAATGTAAAGTCAATTTAATTAAAAATTGCTCATCTTTCATCATTGGCCCATTAAATTCCTTGAGAGCACAGAATTCTATTTTCAGAACAATAACTACTTGTTAAGAAATAATAACAAGCAGCGGGTGGGGGTACAAATAGAAACACAAGCTGAGAAATGTCTGAAGGCCCATGCACACTCCTTCCAAAAGAGTTATCAGAACTTGGGAAGGGTGCTGGGGCGGTTTATACCACAAGGAATATCGAACAACAAAAGCAGTTTATTCCAGCTAATCAGGGAGTGGGAGGACCACTCAGCCTTCCATAAATGAGGTATTATGGGTGGTCCATGGAACTCATTGAACTTCACCCTGCAAGGAAAAAAAAAAAAAGTGAAGAGGCCGCCAAGAACAAACCGGATCCGCCCCCGCCCCCCAACTCCACCCCGTGCGTTCCCACCTTTTTCCGGCAATCGCCACACAGTACGCCAAAGGTCGCATTCACCAGCTGTATTCCACACAGCACTATTTCCAGACTCGAGGCGACCACCAGCAGAGAGAAGAGTGTCACGTTCCAGGGTACCACGTGAGGCGGCGCCTCGCATAAATCCCATAGAGTATCATTGCGCAAGTAAGAGCCTCTGTGGATGGACAGGGTCACTGGAGAGAAGCTGATCACACAGCAGGCCCCACCATCACCCAGCGCAAGGGTCTGCTAAGATCTGCAAAGGGCCCAATGGGCCACGTGGAAGGGACTCTCTAGAAGCTCGGTCTGGTCCGTCATTTCTGGAAGACGTAGGAAGGGCAGGTGGGGAGAGGCACAGGACACAATATGGAGAAGGACTTACTGGGTTTCTTGGAAGTGGTAGTCCCACTTGTTGTTAATTAAGCATTTGGGTCCGATTCGGAGCCCAGTTCCCGACACGGAGAGGCAGTAGATGGCACCAAGCATCCCAAAGGCAGAGGAGAAGACGGAGCGAAGCATCTAGACCCGGGGTGGAAAGGTAAGGTGAGTAGGCCCGCCGCCTCCCTTGGAGGCCACCCGTGCCCAATTCCTCCCGGGGATTGCAGCACTTCTGTCCAGTCTGCCTGAAAATACATTTCTCTTTAAACTCCCGGTTTGAAGTTAAGCGAATCCTAAAAGTCATCTCCCGCGGAGGTTCATGGGGCTTCTAGGTCCCTCTGGTCAGGTCCGTTTGGGACCCAAGACTGGGAGTAAGGTAGCACCCTGCTTTGGGGAAGGAGTCAAAAGCCAAACATCTCCATTTGGTTCTTACCCTGCAGCGATTCCCGCAGCAACCCGCGCCGCAGCAGCCCTTCCCCCCTGCCCGGACTGCGGCGATTCCTGGACACAGCACCTGTGGGATGAGAGTTGGTGATGACAGCATTCGCCTAGATCCTCCAGGCTGTACTTGCATGGCCCATCTCCTCAGGGAAGCTGCCCATGATGCCCTCAGCCCTTTGGACTACAAAACCTTATCTATACTTCTCTGGATCATTGTTGGACTCAACCTTAATTTATCATTATCTATATGCCTGACTTATCTCTCTCCAGATTGTAGCTTCCTGGAGGGTTGGGTCCAATATACTATACCTATCTGAGACAAAAGACCATCAAACGTTTGGGCGAGGGGGTGGCAATATTATATATTCCACACACATATTGTCTCACGATAGGTACCTACTGAAGGGGAGTCAGGACCTTCTTCCCACTCTATGAATTGATTGCTTTCTCAGGATATCAATTTTGTGTCTTGGAAAGTAGATCTGCAGGACCTATCTCCACAGACTGTTCTCAGAATTTAATGAGACAGCAGGATGAATTTACGTCATGATAGGCTCAGAGAGAACGCCCATGCTGATACATATCTTCGACAGTACGATAGGACATGGAGCAGGAACTATGGTCGAATGGGTTAGGATTTGCACAGAGATTCTGGTGTGGATCGCAGGATTTCCTAAGAGTCAACTTCTAATCTTTTTTTTTTTTCTTCTTGTATCCTTTATTACGAAATACATACCCTCCCAGGGGACCAATCAGCTGTTCCCCTGCACTAATAGTCACTTTCGGGTACGCAGAGAGCCATACCAACCCCCCTGAAGGACATGCTCATTTGAGTGTCTTAGTTCACTCAGATTCAGCGAGCCTCATACCAACCCCACAACACCCCCCAAATTCATCTGCCTTTTGTCTTTCTTGTCTTCATCAGTGGAAAAACACCCACCAAAGTCACCTGGGCTGGAAGATTTCAATCCTCCTATACCAGGGCTGACTTCAAGTCTTCTGTGCTTTGCCTTGGTGGCTTCTAAATCTTTCAGTCCTTTTTTTCTTCTTTCACACACTCAGCTCCTACTCCCCTTCCACGAGGAAGATGTTCTCTACCTCCCTAATAGGTGCTCATCACTCCTCTAGCCTCTGCCTCAGTCTCTGCCTCCTGAGCGCTGGGCTTAAAGGCACATGCCCCAGGCCTGGAGAGCATTGCCCTTTTGATTTACTGATTTTTGGTCATTTGTTTGTTGAGAGAGTGTCTCACTCTGTAGCCTGGGCTGTCCTGGGATTCACTATGGAGCCCAGGCTGGTCTTGAACTTGCAACAATCCTCTTTGCCTCAGCCTCCCAAGTGCTAGAATTACAGGTCTTAACCACCACATCTGGCTCTATTTAAAAAAAAAAAAAAAGATTCAACAGGGGCTGGAGAGATGGCTCAGTGGTTAAGAGCACAGACTGTTCTTCCAGAGGTCCTGAGTTCAATTCCCAGCACCCACATGGTAACTCACAACCATCTGTAATTCCAACTTCAGAGGATCTGATGTGCTTCTGACCCCTTTGGACACCAGGCATGCATAAGATGCACACATGCAGGCAAATATCTGTACACGTAAATTTAAAAAGTTTTATTTTTTATTTTTGTTTTATGTATCTGTGTGAGTGCCTGCGTGTGTTTATGTGTGTGCATCACATGGGTGCCTGGTGTCTCTGGAGACCGGAAAGGGTGTCCCTGCCTGGAACTGGAGTTATAGGCAGTATTGAGCATCCGTAGGGGTGCTCTGCAAGAGCAAGTGCTTTTTTTTTTTTCTTTTTCTTTGAGCCAGGGTCTTTCTATGTAGTCCTGAAGCTCAATATGCAGGCAAGGCTGGCCTCGAACTCACAGAGATCCACCTGCCTCTGCCTCCCAAGTGCTGGGATTAAAGGTGTGCGCCACCGTGCCCAGTGGCAGCTGAGTGCTCTTAACCACTGAGCCACCTCTCCAGCACCACCATTCAATTCCCCTTTTAAGGGAAGGGTCTCGCTTTGTTGCCTCTTACCCAGGCTGTAAGCTCTCAGTTCTCCTGCGTTCGTCTGCAGACAGCTGAGAGCCAATGCAGTCTTGCATGCTCATAATTCCAGGGTTTGGGAGGAGGGAGATCCAGGACCCATTCTTGGTTACATAGTGAGTTCAAGACCCACTGGGTTTCATGTGACCTTGTCTTAAAAACCAAAAAGAAAAAAAAAAAAGGTGGGCCTAGTGCATGTCTACAGTCTCAGCATTTAGGAGGTAAAGGGGTCCGGGGGTTCAAGTCCATCCTTGGCTGCACTGTAAGCTTAAGGTGAGCCTGCTATGAAACCTTGCCTCAAAACAAAAACAATAACAATAAAAAAAAACATGTTGGATTTGGGGCACACATCTTTAAATCTAGCTCAGGAGAAAGAGGCAGAGGCAGAAGGATCTCTGTGAACTTAAATCCAGCCTGGTCTATATAGTGACTTCTAGGCCAGTCAGGGTCACACATCCATCAGCTCAGAGAAACTTAAATGTTTCTGTTTTGTTTTGTTAGAGATAGAGTCTTACTCTATAAAGTAGGCTGTCCTTGAACTCACTATGTAGCCCAGGCTGGCCTGGAACCCTAAACCTATAGTGACCTACCTACCTCAGTCTTCCAAGTACTGAGTTTATGGATGTAAGCCACAATGCTTAATATACACATTAATACACACACACACACACACACACACACACACACACACACACACACAAATACACGGTCTCTCTCAGAGGCCAGCCAAGGGCCAGCCTGGTCTACAGCTACAGAGTGAGTTCCAGGCTACCCAGAGAAATCCTATCTCATAAACAGAAAAAAAAGAAAAGATTTTTCGCTAAACATGATGGCACATGCCTTTAGTCCAACTCGGGAGGCAGAGGCAGGAGGAGCTCTGTGAGTTCCAGGTCAGCTAGGGCTACATGGGGAGACCCTCTCAAAAAATAAAACGATTGCTGTTAAATACAGGTCACACACAGGCACTGAGCGTGAGGGAAAAGACAAATAGACAGCAGTACATGCATTTGAGCAGCACAGGGTTCCCAAGGGATTTTTACTTTTTAAAATCCAGGTATTTGGTTCCCTTTCTTGAGCTCCTAGCTCAAGCAATCTCCCTGCTGTAGAGACCAAGAACCGGGGACTGCAGGTCTGGGTGCTGCATGCATTATCATGCTCACTTTGTGAAAAATCCAGTGAGCCAGGAGTGTAGTTCAGTGGTGGAGTCTGTGCTTAGCTTGAAAAGCCCTTGGGTTCCAACCTGGTGGTCCTCATCCTAGAGTTTTGTTTGCTTGATTTTCGATACAGGGTTTCTCTGTGTAGCCCTGGCTGTCCTGGAACTCGCTCTATAGACCAGGCTGGCCTCAAACTCACAGAGACCCACCTGCCTCTGCCTCCTGAGTGCTGGGATTTAAGGTGTGCGCCACCACCACCCTGCTCCCAGAGGTTTTAAAATGGAAAGAAGAAAAGTGGAGAATTGGGTGTGTGTGGGGGGGGCCGCTACATTTATCTCATCAGACTTCAGCTCTGCAGGCTGCCTGGCTGTTCCTTAAATGTGGGTTCCCTGTTTATAATGCTCCTTTTTTTTTTTTTTTAATTTTAAATGTCATCTGGCTGTCAGTTCTGACATCCTCCCATAAAAACTTCCTTGGAAACGTCCCCACTTGGACATGTGGCTCAGTTACTGAGCAAGTGTTCAGCAGGGGCCAAGCCCCAGGGTCAGTCTATAGCATCAAATAAAAAGAAGAGAAGAGAAAAGGAGATCAAACAAGAGCTTCACTTGCCCTAAGAGCTCTTTGTGATGGTCCCTGATTTAGAGCGTGCGTGCGTGCGTGCGTGCGTGCGTGCGTGCGTGTGTGTGTGTGTGTGTGTGTGTGTATGTGTGTGTATGTGTGTGTGTGTTGTGTGTATGTGTGTATGTGTTGTGTGTGTGTGTGTGTATGTGTATGTTGTGTGTGTGTGTGTGTGTGTGTGTATGTGTGTGTATGTGTGTGTGTGTTGTGTGTATGTGTGTATGTGTTGTGTGTGTGTGTGTGTATGTGTATGTTGTGTGTGTGTGTGTGTGTGTGTGTGTGTGTGTGTATGTTGTGTGTGTGTGTGTGTGTGCGCGCGCGCGCGCGCGCGCGCGCGCGCGCGCTGGCCTTACAGGAACAGCCACCATGCCCAGCACCAGCATGCCATTGATTGGCTCCATTATCCAACGAGTATGAACTGAACTCCTCATAAAGGAGGCAGACCTTGCTCTCACGGGGCTTCCAATCTTGCTTCCTTGGTACCTTGTGCCCTATCAACACAGCCCAGCCATTAGGAAGGGCATACCACGGTACTTCCTGAGAGGCTGCTGCCAATGAGGATGCTGGGAGCACCAACTTAACAGATCCATGGAAGCAGACAAGTTTGATCGGGCAGGCCAGTCGGGTGGTTTAGGCTGGAGACATTCTGGGTGTGACACTGGGTGAATGTGGGCCTAGGAGGAGTCAGAGAGCTCAGAGAGCCTGAGAGTGGAGGCCGACCACCAGGATCCCTGCAGGAGGCAGAGTGACGCCAGAGGGCCAGGGGAGCTGCTATCGGAGCGCTATCTCCTTTTAGCTAATTAAGATGTCGCCAGCAGAGGAGACCAAAGTGCAACTTCTCCCAGAGAATTTTAACAGTCTGCTGTGCCAAAGATGGGAAACTGTGCTAGGTAGAGCTCTTGTCTTTATCCCATGAAGATGATACACCACGAGGTTAACTATCCAAAAGTGCCCCCAAATGGCCAGGCATGGTAGCACACACCTGTACTTGAGAGGTTGAGGCAGGAAGATTTCAAGTTCTAGACTGGCCTGGGTTATATATAGTGAGTTCCAGGCTAGCCTGAGGTACAATCGGGACATTGCCTCTAAATAAATAAATAAACAAACAAAAAGTTAAAGAGAGAGAGAGAGAGAGAGAGAGAGAGAGAGAGAGAGAGAGAGAAATTCCCTAAATAAGAGGGAGTTGGAAGATTGAGGGGGGGGGCAGAAATCTAGGATATTTGTGTCTCTCCCCCCCTCCGCTTTTTTTTTTTTTTTGAGACAGGGTTTCTCTATGTAATTTTGATGCCTGTCCTGGATCTCGCTCTGTAGATCAGGCGTCTCAAACGCTGGGATTAAAGGCGTGCGCCACCACCACCCACCTGGCCTCAATGTTTTTTTTGTTTTTATTTTTTCAAAACGGTTTTTCTGTGTAACCCTGGTTGCCCTGAAACTTGCTCAGTAGAGCAGGCTAGCTTCAAACCCAGAGATCCTCTTGCCTCTGCCTCTGGAGTGCTGGGACTAAAGGCGTGCACCACCATGCCTGGCTCTTTTCTCACTTTTAACAGATCTTAGTCTGCCAGAAGACTGGGACATCTACTCTAAAATACTGACCTAGGTCCAGGATTCTTATCCTTGGCACTGACAGGGATCCTGGAAGGTGGGCTGAGAAGGGATGCCCCGGAAGAGAGGGAAAGCAACATGGAGCTGGCTGGTGGAGTGACCGAGCCGAGCTATCAGCCTGGGTTAAGGTTGTTCAAAGTACCCACCCTCGCTGTTATAACACTGTCCTGATAAACTCTCACACAACCAGCTGCTCCTTCTGCTTCTACCCTCCTCCGTAAGGAGGTTTTCTCAGCATGTGCTCACAGGTAGAACTTGCTCCCACCTAGTAGAGAAGCTCTTCTTCCCGTTCCCCTCAGACACTCAGCTCAGGACCTTAGAGCTACTCCAGGACCTTCTACAGAACGCTTAGGGTGTGTGAACAGATGGACAGGCCCCTGGTCCCCCACCAAGCCCTTGCCACACCCTCCAGAGCAAACTGGTCCTTCCCCGTCCTTTCCTCTCTGTCCTGTTGACCCTTAGCATGGTACCCAGGTCCCTGGCCGATGCTCCAGCATTCTTTCTCACCATCAGGCCCCCTCCGATGAAGCCACCCATGAGCCAGACTTGCAAGCTGAGGTTGCTGTCGGTCCAGGTGGTCTTCCCATCAGGGACCAGCAGGAGGGCATTGGCCACGATGCAGATCAAGGAGAGAGGGATGAGGGAGAGCCCCAGACAGCGAGCACACTTTCCTGTACACATGTCAGCGGCTTCAGGAAGGGCAGGCGGCGGCGGCGGCGAGTGAAAGTGAGCGGGAAGTGTCAGGGTGCAGAGCAAAGTGGCCTGGAGCTTGGAGCAAAGGTCTGAGAAGAGGAGGGGCAGAAATGGGTAGAATCACAGTGATAAGAGAGGCCCGGAGGAGGCGGTGCAGGGGCTGGAGCTGGGTGAGCTGAAGAGGAGGATGTGGTGGTAGGAGATATGGGAGCTTGTCACACAGAGGAAGTGGACGGGGGTCAGCGTCCTCTTCTTCGGTCGGTACACACCTTTCCACAGTCCTTCCTCATCTACTTGAAGACTCAGTTGAATCCTTCGCCTCTGGAAGTCTCAACTGTTTCATTTGTAAAAAAAAAAAAAAAAAAAAAAAAAAAAAAAAAAAAAAAGGTTGAACGAAGCCACTTGCCTTGAGAGCTAGTTGTAAGGATTCAATGGGACAAGGTACAAAAATCTGTCACCAAGGAAGCATAGGACACATGTATGGTGGCCTCATTATTTCTGTCCCACAGGGAGCCAGGCAGAAATAGCCTGTAACTTTAGCTATTCAGGAAGATGGTGAGTTTGAGGCCTACCTGGGTTACATTGCAAGGCTTTATAAAAACAAAACAACAACAAAAAAAGGGATGATAATGACTTTTTGTCTATTTGTTTCTTCTTCTCAAAAAATTTGCTTTGTTTTGTTTTCTCAAGACAGGGTTTCACTGTGTAGCCCAGGCTGTCCTGGAACTCACTCAGTAGACCAGGCTGGCCTCAAACACATAGAGATCCACCTACCTCTGTTTCTCCAGTGCTGGGATTAAAGGCATGCGCCATCATCACCCAGCTCTCAAATTTTGTTTATTCAACTTTTTCTGTTTCTCAGAGTGGACTCAAGCAATCCATCTCTGGCCTCAGATGACTGTATGAGCCTAAACAATCTCCTTTTCTTTTTATTTAATTTCAGTTGTATGTGTATGAGTATTTTGCCTGCCTGTACATTTGTGAACCACTTGTGTGCCTGATGTCTGAAAAAGCCAGAAGAAGGCATTAGAACCTCCAAACCTCCAAGACTGAAGTTACAGGTGGTTGTGAGCTGTCGTGTGGGTGCTGGGAATCAAACCTAGGTCTTTTGGAAGCAGCCAGTACTCGTAACCACTGAGCCATCTCTCCTGCTTGTGGGTTTGTGTGTGTGTGTGTGTGTGTGTGTGTGTGTGTGTGTGTGTGTGAGAGAGAGAGAGAGAGAGAGAGAGAGAGAGAGAGAGAGAGAGAGAGAGAGAGAGAGAGAGAGAGGAGTCTCACAATATGGACCAGGTTGGCCTCAAACTCACAGAGATCCACCTGCCTCTGCCTCCCAAGTGCTGGGATTAAAGGCACGCGCCACGATGCTCAGCTCCTGATTCCATTTGGTTTTGTTCATGCTCTGAGAACAAAGAAGTTCTGGTTTTGTTGAGGTGCTGAAGGTGCTGGTGACCCGTCATCATGAGAGAAGACCAGCCTGCTGGAAAGTGAACTCTAGAGGAGAGAAGAATGGAGACAGAGAGAAGCCGTGATGAGACTGTTTAGACCTAGACATACAGCCATGTTAGAAGTCTGGCCATCCTTTAGAATGTTTCAACTATGTGTTTCTGTCAACTCTAATGGAAGAGATCTATTTTATTTTATTTTGTTTTTTTGAGACAAGATTGCACAATGGGGATCAAACTGGCCTCAAACTCACTATCTTCCTGCCTCAGTATCATGAGGGCTGGGATTATAGGCATGCACCACTATCCCCAGTGAATGAATCGTTTATTTTTAAGATTTATTTTTATTTTATGTATATGAGTGTTTTACCTGCATGTATATCTGCACACCATGCTCATGCTGTGCTGGAAGAAGCCCGAAGAAAGTATCAGATCCCCTGGAACTGGAGTTACATAAGGCTGTTAGCATCCATGTGGGCGCTGTGAACTGAACCAGGGTTCTCTAGAAGAGCAATCAGTGCTCTTAACTCGTGAGTCATCTCTCCAGCCCCTGCAATCATTTTGGATGCTTGAATTCCTTCAGCCCTTGCTTCCTTAGGCCCTTGTGGCAGAGAGTGTATGGATTCACAGTTTCAGGACGAAGCCCCGGATTGTGCCCCTGAAGAATTCACCCTTGCTTGGTAGCATGTGGTCATGTCACAGAGAGATGAGGGTTACAAGAAATACCTCGGCACCTCACAAGGGCACCGGACGACTGTGCCACAGGGAGCGAGGTGTCTAATCCGGGGCCTCTGTTGAATCTCCTGCCCAAACCACTGCAGACACGTGGGAAATAGAGAAAAATTAGGTGCCACTCAAAAATAAATGGCAGAATCTTGGAGGAGCCCTTGTCATTGGTGAGACAGGGGTGCTGGACAGAGGTCAGCCATGAGGAATTTATCTCCTAAACGAGAGGGTGCCTGAAAAAAGTACTTTGAGCTTTCCCCATCTGTTCCAGCTGTTTGCCTCTGACTCATAAACAATTACATGGTCATTGATATTTCCCTTTGCTTCTGTTGGCTTGTTTAATGATTTAACGATATTTCCAGTGCGGAAGGCCAGAGGTAACAATGCTTGCTAATTTCAGCACCCAGGAGACAGAGACAGGATTCCTACAAGTTTGAGGTTAATCTGAGCTACAAGTTAGTTCCTGGCCAGCCTGAGCTACATAGTGAGTTCCTGGCCAGCATAGTGAGCTCCTGGCCAGCCTGAGCTACATAGTGAGTTCCCACCCAGTTAGGTTTATGTAGTGTGATCTTGTCTCAAAGTAAATACAAAACAAAATTTCCATAGTGAAGGAAATTTCCACAGAAGGGCGGGCAGTGGAGAAGCAGGTCAATTTGAACAAGGTATCAAGACACTCATATATGAAAATATCACGATTTAAACCATTACTTACTGGGTGGTGCTGGCTCACGCCTTTAGTCCCAGCACTCAGGAGACAGAGGCAGGCAGATCTCTGTGAGTTTGAGGCCAGTCTGGTCTATAATTCGAGTTCCAGGATGGCCAGAGCTGTTGTATACAGAACCCTGTCTCAAAAAACAAACAAAAACACAAACAAACCCATAACTTGTTATATCAACTTAAATTTTTTAAAAAATGTGTTTCCATGGTGCTTCTGATATTTTCTGTCCTTTTTCTAATTTTTCATTCTTTTGTGCTTCTGGGGACCCATTTTAAAGCCGACACGGTGGTTATTTGTAAATGCTGTACATTAATTATCCTTTAGCGGGTCACTCTGTTGTTCTCTGAGAAGCCTCGGACTGCCTGTCCTGTCTGCAGCCTCCTCTGAGGGGTTCTGTACAGATGCCTGGAACGACTGGACCTTGTGAGCTGCCGTAAGGAGGGAGCGACTTGCTCTAACTCCTCAGCCCTCCCTGTACTGACGTCCTTCGAGGAGCCAGTTGGTAGCCCCTCCTGCTAGAAGCAGAAACCACCTCTGCCACATGGGCAGAATGGGATGTGGGCGGAACCAACCGGATCTCAGTACCAATACACATAAAACAAAAATAAATCTTAAATTTTTTTCAAAAATGAAGCCTTGTGTCTCTATCATTGTCACCAGAGGAACGTGCTGGGCCACCCACTGGTTTAAAAAAAAAAAAAAGGTGTAAGACACAAGGAAAAATCCCTGGTGGTATGCCAATCTACATCAGCTGCCCTCTAGGCAACCCTTCCATGTATGAGTGAAATAAATGCTTATATTCATATGTCATGAACACTATGAGTTTTTATTTTATTAAAAATATTCTGTGTATGTGTATGTGTGTGTGTGTGTGTTTGTGTGTATGTAACAATGCAAGTGTTCCACTGCACACTTGTGGAGGTCACACGACAACTTCTGATGTCAGTCCTTGCTGCTGGCCTTGTTTGAGGCAGGGCCTCTTTTTTGTCACCACACATGCGGGGCTAGCCAGGACCTGGCTTCCCTTCCCACTTGCTGTAGGAGCACCGGGGTCACAGGGGCACACTGCCACATCTGGCTGGGGTCTCAGGGGCACACTGCCACATCTGGCTGGGGTCTCAGGGGCACACTGCCACATCTGGCTGGGGTCTCAGGGGCACACTGCCACATCTGGCTGGGGTCTCAGGGGCACACTGCCACATCTGGCTGGGGTCTCGGGCACACTGCCACATCTGGCTGGGGTCTCAGGGGCACACTGCCACATCTGGTTTTTATGTGGGTTCTGGGATTTGAACTCAGGTCCTCACACTTGCCCAGCTGTTACCCGCTGAGCCATCTCTCCAGCCCAGGCTTTTTTGTTGTTTGGTTGGTTGGTTTTGTTTATTTCTTGAGACATGGTCTCAGATGGGGAAAGAGTGACCACTGATTTACTATGTCGCTGACTATGACCTTGAATTCTTTAAAAAAATAAATAAATAAAATGCTTTACTTACCTCACATTTCTCTTGTGAAGATTTTCTTTAAAGAGCATTTAAAAAGTAAGTCTTGAAGAACGTATTCTTTTCACTTCCTGTAAAATCTTTCCATCTTGCCGGTAACAAACCACACAGCTGTAAAGCTGGGTTTAATCATTAACAAGCCTAATTTTGCTTCTGTCAGCAATGAAACTACTAACCCTGATCAGAAGGACTGGAACTTAATAGGGAATTTCACTCATAGCTTAGTCATTGCACACTATCACTGACGAAATGAAGTCTGGTATATGACAGCTGGCATCTACGTAACTGCAGATAGCCATGGCCGTCTTCGGACCTCGTAATGACTTGTTTGAAATATTAATTATTTAGGTGCCAACTCCAACAATGGTGCTGTTAAAGCTAGCAGTCAGACAGCGTGGCCACTAGGGTTTTGTTTGTTTGTTTATTTTGTTTTGTTTTTTATTGTTTTTGAGACAGGGTCTCCCCTATGTGGAACAAGTCAGCAAGGAGGAACTCACAGAGATCTACTTATCTCTCCCTCCCAAGTGCTGATTTCAAAGGCATGCACCAACAGGCTCAGCTCATGTTATTAATTTGTGTGTGTGTGTGTGTGTGTGTGTGTGTGTGTGTGTACGTGTGTGAAGATCAGAGGACAACCTTGTATGTCATCTTCAGGAACACTGTTCACCTCCTTTGAGACAAGATCTCTTACTGGCTTGGAGCTCATTACTTAGACTAGGCTAGATCAGATGGCCAGTGACCCTCAGGGATCAACTTCCTCAAGGCTGGGATTATAAGCGCAAACCATCATGCCCAGCATTTTAACATGGGTTCTGGGGACCGAATGCATGTCTTAAGGCTTGCAAGGCAAGTACTTTATGCACTGAGCAGTCCCTTCATAAATTATTTCTCTCTCTCTCTCTCCTTCCTCACTCTCCCCTTCCTACCCCTGTGTCCGTGTCCGTGTCCGTGTCCGTGTCCGTGTGTGTGTGTGTGTGTGTGTGTGTGTGTGTGTGTGTGTGTGAGAGAGAGAGAGAGAGAGAGAGAGAGAGGTAGACCCAGGCCTCATGCGTGTTAGGCATGCTTAGCCACTGAGTCACACTGCTAGCCTTATTATCTGAAGCCACTCTCTATGGATGACATAACATTAATAAAGCATTAGAGAAACATTATAGAGATTTGGAAACATTTCCTCAAACACAGGGGAGATCACAACATTCAAAAGTGAACTCTGGAAAAAATAATTCCTGTAGGATTCGGGAAACAGTTTCAGGAAGGGCTTTGGTGAACGTCCTAGAATTCTGAAGGCAGAGCGGAGAAGAACAGGACGAGGTGAAAGGCTCTGGCCTGTGGTTGGAGAAGGATGGACTTCATGAAAAACTAATACACAAAAAGAGATGGAAGTGTGGGCTGGAGAGATGGCTCAGTCGTTAAGAGCACTGGCTGCTCTTCCAGAGGATCTAGGTTCAATTCCCAGCACCCACATGGCAGCTCCCAACTGTCTGTAACGCAAGTTCCATGGGATCCTACACTCTTGCACAGGCACACATGCAGGCAAAATAGCAACGCACATAAAAACAAACAAATAACAGAGGGAGAGACAAATTCATGAAACTTTCAAATTTAGAGGTAAAGGACCAAAAGTTGACAACAAAGAAGCAGCAAAGCAAAGTAGCGTTCCCACCCCCAAAATAACAACGGTCGAAGAGACACCAGTTGCCAATGGCTAGAATTTGTGAGCCTGTGGTACAGTGCCAGCCTAGCGCAGGTGAAGCCTGGGACTTATTCTAGAGCAGTGGTTCTCAACCTTCCTAATGCTGTGACCCTTTAATACAGTTCCTCATGTTGTGATGACCCCCAACCATAGCATTATTTTTGTTGCTACTTCATAACTGTAATTTTGCTACTGTTATGAATCATAATATAAATATCTGATATGCGGGATATCTGATTCGCGACTCCTGTGAAAGGGCCATTTGACCCCCAAGAGTCTGGACCTCTGGTTGAGAACCACTGTCCTATAGTACTACTAAAGAAAAGGCTGAGAGCAAATGAGCAAAACCAGTATGCCATCTTCCCGAGGAGAGAACATGGTGGAGCTTAGGTCTCCTTGGGTTGGTAGCAGGTTGAAAGGTTTAATGTATCACAGGAAAGACTCATCTGGAGAAAACATTTGAATTAAAAGCTGCACGTAGCCAAGTGTAGGGGCACAGGTAATCCCAGCACTTGAAGAGCAGAAGCAGGGGGTTAGCTGTAAGTTCATGGCCAGCATGGTCTACACAGCAAGCTCATGGTCAGCTTGGGCTACACAGAGTCACTGTCTCAAAAACAAACAGATCCCAGCACTCGGGAGGCAGAGGCAAGCAAATCTTTGTGAGTTCGAGGCCAGCCTGGTCTATAGAGCGAGATCCAGGAAAGGTGCAAAGGTACACAGAGAAAACCTGTCTCGAAAAAACCAAACCAAACCAAACCCCCCCCAAAAAAAAAAAAAAAAAACAGAGAAAGCCAAAGAAGTTGGAACTATGCAAGGGTAGAAAGCTACTTAGGGAGCTGGGAGTACAGCTCCCTGAAGACAGCTCACAGAGCTTGCGTAGGACCCTGGGAAATAAACGACACAAGACAAAGGGTAGTGTCTAAAGCTACGTCAACAGCAAAATATCTGTGACTCAATTATGATGTGCGTGTCTGAGTGTACCAGAGTCTGGAGTCACGGAATGGTGAGAGAGACAAGAACTCATTTCTGAGAAGGCTTGGGTTTGGGAACATCTCTGTGTTTCCTCCATTTGTGGGAAATGATCTTAACTCACCAAGAGATGAAAGGAAGTCAAACCGTCCAAATGGGGAAGTCTTGTCATAAGTTTAAATAATTTTTGTAAACATGGTTACAAAACTAGATCTTAATTTCCCACTTAAAGATATTTTCAAAGGGGGCTGGAGAGATGGCTTAGTGTTTAAGAGAATATGCTGCTCGGCTCTTGTGGAGGATCTGGGTTCTGTTTCCAGCACCCACATGGTGGATTGCAACTATCCACAATGCCAGTCCCAAAGGATCTGACCCTCTCTTCTGACCTCCAAAGGCACCAGGCATCCACATATATACATGTAGGCAAAACATGCATGCACATGAGATAGATAAACCTAATATATATATATATATTAATTTAAAGGACTGAAGATAATAACTTATTTGTAAAATGTTTGCCTTGCAAGCATAACTTGAGTTTTAGCTCCAGAATCCATATAAAAAGAGCTGGACATGGGGCTGGAGAGATGGCTCAGTGGTTTAAGAGCATTGATTGCTCTTCCAGAAGATCTGGGTTTGATTCTCAGCACCCACATGGCAACTCCTAACTGTATATAACTCCAGTTTCCAGGGATCCAGTACTATTTTCTTCTTCTCCTTCTCACCCTCCTCTTCCTCTTCCTCCTTCTTCTTTGAGACAGGGTTTCTCTGTATAGACCTGGCTTTCCTGGAACTTGCTCTGTAGACTAGGCTGGTCTTGAACTCAGAGATAACTGCCTCTGCACTCCTGGGGCATGGCCTGTGCATATATTCCTTCTGAGAATTATACAGCTTGGGGTGGCCTGGATAATATCTGTTCCATTTGCAATCTGAAAACTCATGAGGAGAATGTGCAACTGAGTTGTGAGCTGGCAGGTCACCCTGCTTCCAGTCTCTGGGTGACAATCTGATCCTCACTAGGTCTGCAGACACCTCGTGCTCTGTGGGACATCAAGGTCAGCCATCAGACAAGCACATTTACTGGACATAATGAAGAGATCATGAGTCTTTCACTCCCCCAAACCAAACTGTTTCTGGTTCTTGTGATGCTTCAGACAAACACTGGCAATGTCCAAGAGGAGGTGTGCCCATAGACCTTTACAGGCCATGAGTCTTACATCAGGGACATCTCTCTCTTTTCCAATGGCAATGCCTTTGCCACCAGCTCAGATGACACTTACAGGCTGTCCAACTTCCATGGAGACCAGAACCTCATGACCCTACTCTGATGACATCATCATATATGGGATCACATCTGACTCCTTCCTTAAGAGCAGACCTGCCAGCCGGACAGTGGTGGTACATGTCTTTGATCATAGCACTTGGGAGGTAGAGGCAGGAGGATCTCTGTGAGTTCAAGGCCAGCCTGGTCTACAGAGTGAGTTCCAGGATAGGCTCTAAAGCTGCACAGAGAAACCCTGTCTTGAAAAACCAATCAACAAACAAACAAAACCCTAGATGTGCCAAGTATGGTGGTGCATGCCATATATGTGTATATATGATTTATTTTTATTATTTTATGTGTCTGCATCTGTGCACCATATGTGTGATTGGTGCTTGAGGAGGTGGTGAATATCCATGTGGATTCTGGGAATCGAACCTGGGTCTTTTTCAGAGGACAATAAGAGCCCTTAACCACTGAGTCAACTCTCCAGTCCAGTAGTGCACGCCTTTAATCCCAACATTCAGGAGGCAGAGGCAAGAGGATCTCTGTGAGTTTGAGGTCAGCTTAGTCTGCATAGCAAGCTCCAGGTCAGCTAGGACTACACAGAGAGACTCTGTCTCAGACAAAACAAAAACAAAAACCCAAAACAAAACAAAACAACAACAACAACAAAAAACCCAAACACCCCAAACCAAAAATAAATAAATGAAATAACAGTGAGCCGATGTGATGTGTGCCTTTCACTAGTTACAAAACCTTCAGCCTTAACTGCATGTCTGAGATACACTCAGAACCGACAGGACAGTTGTCTAGTGGAACACAACAACGATGTCAGCTGCCTGGAGGTGACTGATTGCAGCCTGGCTGTGGTGACTGGGTTCTGGGACAGGTTCCTCACTATCTGGAACTAAGGCCAGTAGCAGGTGGATGCTAAGGTGACCATGCTAATCTTGAAGCGTTACAGTGATAGCATATCCCTATCCCACCCAACTGTACTAACCCCTCAGCTTCAAAACGACGAGGTCTCTTTTCTTTCACTTATTGCTGTAGCCAAGAGCTCAGTTCCCATTAAGAGAAGGATATGAAGTCCATGCCTTTAATCCCAATACTCAAGAGGTAGGTAGAACACCATAAGTTCGAGGCCAGCCTGGTCTACCAAGTGAGATCATGTCTAAAAGAAAATGTTAACCAGAGGGGGTAAAAAATGAACCCCCTTTGCTGTTTGAGACACTGCTCACTTCTGTGTCTATTACCAGTTGCCAAAGTGATGACCTAAGTCAATCACCGGCGTTAGCCATCCTCAAACTGTATCACAACCTGGATAGCTGGGCCAGGGAGATTCAGTTTCTCGTAGCAGGTAAGTTGAGAAGAAGAGAAATAGCACTGTGGACCTCAAGTTGATTATAAGGGTCCTGAGATATTGGGTCAGAGACATTCAAAAGTCTTTAAACGTTAAAAGAAATCAATTCTGGGCCGGGCGGTGGTGGTGCACGCCTTTAATTCCAGCACTCGGGAGGCAGAGGCAGGCGGATCTCTGTGAGTTCGAGGCCAGCCTGGGCTACAGAGAGAGTTCCAGGAAAGGCACAAAACTACACAGAGAAACCCTGTCTCAAAAAACCAAAAAAAAAAAAAATCAATTCTGAAAAAAAAATCAACTCTGAGCCAGGTGTTGGTGCCAAACACCTTTAATCTCAGCACTTGGGAGGCAGAGGCAAGTGAATCTCCGTGAGTTTGAGGCCAGCCTGGTCTACAAAGCAAGTTCCAGGACAGTCAGAGATATTACACAGAGAAACCTTGTCTCCAAAAACAAAACAAACAAACAAGTAAACAAAAAAAATAAATTCTGAGGCATGTATCTTCCTATACATTTTAACATATTTCATTAACATTTTATTCAGCATAATTTATTGAGTATACAGTAGGGTATTGAGGTAGGCAGCAGCTAGAGTACAGCCTTCATTTTAACACCTCTGAGATTAGGATCTATCACACAATTGGCAACATTATGTAATCTTGGTATGTTTTGGCTACAATAGTGAGAACTTCACCAGAGTTGATCATATTGTCTACTTCTGTTTGGTTATATTTGGTTGAGATATACCTCTTGAGGTGAGATTTTTGTCTAAAATACCCTCTAAAAGCCATTAACATTAACACCCTACTAATGCAATACAGTCTCTTCAAGATGGAGTATGTTCACAAAGCTGCTCTTTCTCTCTAATAGAAACAGGGTCTCATGCAGCCCATGCTGGCCTGGAACTCACTATGGCCAAGGATAAACTTGAACTTGTGATCCTATGTCTCTACCTCCCAAGGGTGCATGCCACTCTTCTAGTCTGCTTTCTACTGCTGTGATAAACACCATGACCAAAAGCAACTTGAGGAGGAAAGAGTTGATTTCATCTTACACTTTACAGTCCATTACCAAGAGAAGCCAAAGCAAGAACTCTAGGCAGAAGCTGAAACCGTGGAGGAATTCTGCTCACTTCCAGGCTCAACTTCAGCTGCCTTCCTTATACCGTCTAGGTCCACCTTCCCAGGGCTGGCACCACCCACATCAACCAGCCATCCAGAAAATGCCCCACAGACATGCTCATAAGCCAATCTGATGGAAGCAGTTTCTCAGTGAGCTTCCCCCTTTCCAGGGGACAGCTGAAGCAAACTATGAAAGTTACCATGTCTGGCTGATGTTGACTAAGGCATACACAAAGCCAAAAACCACTGAGGTGACTTGAGATGAGAGCTTCGCCCAACAGTGGTACCCTGGTTGGGTGACGACTGGCCAACCAATCCGATCTTCATTCGTGTATAATATGTCTGTCCGTGAGTCTGTGAGAAGATAGAGTGGTCCCAAACTGAATGACGTATGACAGAAGGAGTAAGCAAAAGCCACAAGGCCGTTGAAACCAGAAGTAACAGATGTTGCAGCAAGAGAATTGTGCAAGGACCAGCAATTCAAAAACATTACAGGAGGAAGATGGGAGAACCTGGGTTCTGGGATGAGACAAAGATGTCGAGAGGTACTTCTGGGTCACAAACTGATGTTGAAAGACACTAGCAACCACCGTGTCCTGAAGAGAGAGCGTGTGCATGAGTGCGTGCACGCACGTGCATGTGCGTGCGCGCGCGCGCGTGTGTGTGTGTGTGTGTGTGTGTGTGTGTGTGTGTGTGTGTGTGTTGATGCTGAGACCAGAAACAATTTAACAGTAGAAAGATACTCACAGCTTCGGAGTATCCAGTCACGGGTACCAGACCCTATCTGCTTGAGCAGACATCATGGCAGTGGGGTTGGAGTGGATGTGGAGGAGAGTTGTCATCTTCCAGCCGACAGGAAATGGAGAAAAGGTGCTGTCAACACACAGCTCACAGCTGGCTTTCTCCTTTGTCTATCTATTTCACTTTGTCTAACTCCAGGCTGCTGTGGGATGTCCTATATGCTGTAAATATATGTTGCTATGATAGATTGATAAATAAAACACTGATTGGCCAGTAGCCAGGCAGGAAATATAGGCAGGACTAGCGGAGAGGAGAATTGGGCGAACAGGAAGGTGGAGGGGAGGAGATGCTGCCAGCCGCCACGATGAGGAGCAGGATGTAAAGTACTGGTAAGCCATGAGCCACGTGGCTGAGTATAGATTGATAGAAATGGGTTAATTTAAGATAAAAGAACTAGATAATAAGAAGCCTGTCACGGCCATACAGTTTGTAAGCAATATAAGTTTCTGTGTGTTTACTCGGTTGGATCTGAGCAGCTGTGGAACTGGCGGTGAGAGAGATTTGTCCTGACCGTGGACCAGGTGGGACTGGAGAAAACTTCAGCTACACCAGGATCATGGGATGGTGCTCCCTCCCCCATGTATTCTCTCTGGGAGACTTTCACATTCCAAACCAAGGGAAAGGCCTGGGGAGACAGCTCAGGGAACACAGCTGCCCATCTGCCAAGCCTGCCACCTGAATTAGATCTGAGGACCCATGCGGTGGAAGGAGAGAAGAGGACCCAAGAGTCGTCCTCAAAGAAATAAAGAGTGCTCACACTCAGAGTGCTCCTCACCAATCCAGTTGACAATAAAGATCAACCACCATCATTGGTCCCATGGACAGAGGGACCGAGAGTGTGTCACATATAATCGACAACATAGACGTAAGATGGGGGGGAAAGTGTGTGTGTATGGTAATCCAGAGGCTTTCATTATCATTTGAGACATGTGTCGTGTATCCCAGGCTGATTCCAAACATGTTATAAAACAGAAGATGACCTTGACATTCTGATCCTCCTGAGTCCACCTCCAGCATGCTGGGATTACAAGTCTGTGATGCCATTGCTAGTATAGGAAGTGCTGGAGATTGAACCCTGGGCTTTGTGCATGCTGAGCAAGCACTCTGTCAACTGCTCACATCCCAGCCATTATTACATTTGCCTCATCCTGTTGTGGTGACGCCAGGACCAGAACCCAGGGCTTCATACATACAGGGCAAGTGCTGTACCACTAAGCCACACTCCCGGTCTCACTGTTTGCATGGATAAGATAACATAAAATGTTAAAAGATCACACCATCTATAAGACTGAGGAGAACTGGAGAGATGGCTCAGAGGTTAAGAGCACTTGTAGAGGATTTGAGTTTCATTCCCAGCACATTGGAGCCACCCCTGGTGGCTCACAGCTGTTTATCACGCCAGAGGATCCAACACACTCTTTTGGCCTCTCTGGCACCAGGAATGAAAGTAGTACACAGACATATATGTAGACAAAACACACATACACATAAAGTAAAAATAAAAAGCCTGAAGAGAAAACTGGAAAAATATTTGCTGCAAGATTTGGAAGAAATTTTCAGGAAGTTCTTGGGGTGAGATCATTAGAATTCTGGAGGTCAGAGAAAGGAAAGCTGGCAGAGATGGAAAGGCTCTGGCCTGTGGTCGGGAGGGGAAGAGGAATTGTGTGAGAACACACACACAGAGAACAAAGTCTACATCAGGACCAGAGAGGAGGACTGACTGATGCCGAGGAAGAGTCAGTGAAGGAGAGCAAAGAAAACTCAATATTCAGAGGAGGAAGACTGGAAATGTAGGTTCAGAAACAAAGGACCAGTCCCTGGAGCTCAGCCTATGGGTTGTTTGCCT
Source organism: Peromyscus maniculatus bairdii (assembly GCF_049852395.1). Lineage (NCBI taxonomy): Eukaryota > Metazoa > Chordata > Mammalia > Rodentia > Cricetidae > Peromyscus > Peromyscus maniculatus. The sequence goes on along the minus strand of NC_134859.1, from coordinate 55,210,887 downwards.
ACCACACACAAAGCACAGACTTCAATCCCCAACAATTCTAAATCAAGCATGGTACATGCTCATGGCCTCATGACTGGGGAGGTGGAGATGCGTCATATGCCTGCCTGGTGCCTGGAGAGGCCAGAGAAAGCATCAGATCCCCCGGAACTGGAATTACAGATGGTTGTGAGCCGCTGTGTGGGTGCTGGGAATCGAACCCAGGTCCTGTGGAAGAGGAGCCGGTGCTCTTAACTACTGAGCCATCTCTCCAGCCCTAAAATGAATTTCTTAGGCCCAGTTTGGTGGCCCACAACCATAAACCCAGAACTTTGGAGGCCGAGGCAAGAGAACTGTCTAAAGTTTGAGACTAGCCTGAACTGTATAATGAGTTATGGGGCTTTCAGGGAAAGACCCCCCTCTTAGAAGATTTTTTTTCTTTATGGTTTATCAATAAATGTTAGTCTGTATACCTATACATTTTAATTTTTTTTTAAAAAGTGTGTAGTGAACGTAGATTTATTAGGAAGAGTAAGGAAAGAATCCTAAGAGTAAGAGGGTCTCCAAGACAGGAATACTAGGCCGTGAGATGGTTCAGTGGGTAAAGGTTCCTGCCACCCTCCTGATGACCTGAGTTCGATGCTCAGGACCGACATGACGGAAGGGAGGAACAGGTTCCTGCAAGTTTTGTCTGACTTCCACACATGTGCTGTGGTGTGTAGTCATCTCCTACCCCAACATACATCAGAATACACTAAATGAATGAATAAGTACAATAAAACATTTAAAAAATAATTTATTGTTTATTTTTTCATACAGTACATCCTGACTGCGGACTCCCCCCCCTCCCCTCCTTCCACCCCTCCCCACCTCCTCTCTCCTTTAGAGCCACTGCTCTTCCATCCCCTTCCGAGAAAAGCGGGCCTCCCAGTGATATCAACCGAACTCGGTATGACAAGCTGCAATAAGACTAGGCATGGATCCTCATGTCAAGGCTGATAAGGTAATCCAGTAGGCAGAAAAGGGGTCCACAAGCAGGCAAAAGAGGCAGAGACACCCCCACTCCCACTGTTAGGAGTCCAAGAGAACCCTGCTAAAGAGTGACAGCATGTGTGCACAGGACCTGATGCAGACCCCAGCAGACTCCGTGTAGCCGCTTCAGTCTCTGTGAGCCCCTGTGAGCCCTGCTTGATTCCGTGAGCAAGAAAACATTTTAAAGAGCAGAATATCCTATATTTCTCAGGCAGAAAAACGTTTGTGAGGGAAAGCAGAAGCCTTTTTCCATTACATGCATCTCTGGGTGATATCGTCATTGTAAGACTATCAAGGATCTGAGTGTGGTGGTGCATGCCTATATATAACCCTAGTACTTGGGAGGCTGAGGGAGGACGATGGTGCATTCCAGGCCAGTCTGGGTCACCTAGAGAGATCCTGTCTCCAAACAACAGTAGAATACAGTTATTATTGTATAGGTATGCAACAACAATAACCAAGATAAAACTGGGCAAAAGGCCACCCATGGTGTTACATGCCTGTAATTGTATCACTTGAGAGGCTTGGGTGGGAGGTTAGCCTGCTATGTGCAGTGAGACTCTATTTCTAAATCAATAAATAGATTGAACAACAAGGCACGGAGGCAGAGAGTTGGATGCTACCAGGAGAGTCAGGAGTTCGAGGCCAGGCTGTGTTATAGAGGCTCTATCTCAAAGATAAGTCAGCAGGGCATGAAATGACTCGGGGGGTAAAGTGTTTGCTGTGTGAGGACTTGAGTGAGTTCTGGAATCCACAGGGAAGGAGAGAACCAGCTCGGGAAGGCTGTCCTCTGACCGTCACACTTGACCGTGGACGCACACACTCGCACGCACAAATAATATAAAGATACAATTAAGCCAGGTATAATGGTGCATGGCTTTAATCCCAGCACTCCAGAGGCAGAGGCAGGAGGTTCCCTGTGAGTTTGAAGCCAGCCTGGTCTACATATCAAGTTCCAGGCAACCCAGTGCTACATAGTGAGACCCTGACTTGAAAAAACAAACAAACAAACAAACAAAAAAACCCATGAAATTAAAACTTAACAGAAAGGATCAATCATCACAAAGGGCTGAACAGACACCTTATGCAGATGGCAATAGACATGAAAAGGATTTCCTTGTCACATGTCTTTTGGGAACTGTGCATTAGGTCATCAATAAGAAGCCACTACACACTGGTAGAATTGACAGCACTCAACACTGGTGAGGACAGCTCAAAGTGAGCTCACATACCTGCTGGTGGGAATGCAAACAGTACAGCATGCGTGGAGGGAAAGGCATCTTGGAGGGGGGGCATCGTGGAGGGGAGGGTATCGTGGAGGGGAGGGTATCTTGGAGGGGGGGCATTGAGGAGGAGAGGGCATCCTGGAGGGGAGGGGAGGACATCGTGGTGGGGAGGGCATCGTGGAGGGGAGGGTATCGTGGAGGGGAGGGTATCTTGGAGGGGGGGCATTGAGGAGGAGAGGGCATCCTGGAGGGGAGGGGAGGACATCGTGGTGGGGTGGGCATCATGGAGGGGAGGGCATCGTGGAGGGGGGCATCATGGAGGGGGGGCATCGAGGAGGGGAGGAGAGGGCTTTGTGGAGGGGGGGCCAGCAGCCTTCTTTCTCCCTTTCCTTCACTCTCTCTCTCGTCCTCATTCCCCCCACCCCAACCCCCACCCTTTTTTTTGAGGCAGGGTCTCACTATGTAGCTGTCCTGGGACTCACTATGTAGACCAGGCTGGCCTTGAACTCACAAAGATTTGTCTGTCTCTCAAGAAGTTCTAGGGTTAAAGGTGTGTGTCTCCACAGCTAGCTTCTTAAAAAAAAAGAAGTGTGTGTGTGTGTGTGTGTGTGTGTGTGTGTGTGTGTGTGTGTGAATTTGCGCATGCGCACTCAAGAGCAAGCTCACAGATGCTCAGTGGCCTGAGGTATAGGATCCCCTAGAGTTGCAGTTACAGGTGGTTGTGAGCCACCTGATGTGGGTGCTGGGAACAGAACTTTGATCCTCTGGAAGAGCAGTTCGGATACTTGACCACTGAGATATCTCTCCAGCCCTGGTCATCAGTTTCTTAACAAAACGAAACATACTGTTACTAAACACTCCAGCAATTCCACTTGTTGGTATTTATGAGCTAAATGCTTTGAAAACTATGTTCACACAAAAACCTGCATGTTTACTGGGACAGCGGCTTCATTCACATTGCTGGAACTTTGAAGCAGCTGAAATGTTCTTCAGTGGGAATATTAGTCATAATTGGCTTCATTGCAATCAGACAATATGACAGGAGCAACTTACTCGTCCAGAGTCTCAGTTCATCACGTGCAAGAAGGTGGAGCAGCTGGCGGCACGGGAACATGCCATCGAGACTCTGCACATGGCTGTCACCATGAACGGAAAAGGCCAGAACCAGAAGGGGGTATACCTAACTTCTCCCAGCTGGACTCATCTTGGTTTGTCAACCTGAACACATCTGGAATCAACTAAAACCAAATGCTGGGCATTACTATGAGAAATTTTCTTAATCCTATTGTTTAAAGCAGGAACCCGCCCCCCACCCCCCAAATTTGGGCCCCTTCCTAGTGACAACCCACATGGAGGACACGGAAGGAGGAGACTTGTTTGTCATCTCCCTGCCCCCACTCTCCACGGCAAGCTCCTCTATCCTGTGGCTGCGGCTGGTATCAAATCCAGCTTCTTCAGGATCCCCAGGCAGAGTGAAGACCACTGCTCTCCAGGAACCTCCAGATTGGGGATGGAGACATCCAGCCTTGTGGACAGAGATGCTACCAGATTCTTGGCCTTTCTGTGATAAAACAGCCATCGTTGGACCACCTGGATCACATTCTGCAAGCCAGTCTGATAAATCCCCTTTTAGTATATGTATGTATATATTTATATATAAACATGTAAACACACACACACACACACACACACACACACACACACACACACACACACATCTCCTATCAGTTCTGCTCCCTTAGAAAATCCTGGCTAGTACCACACCCCCTATTCTGAAGGTTTCACATCCTTCCAAAACAGTCTCACCAGCTGGAGTCCAAGCCCTCAACAACCTCAGCCTGCAGAGGACTCTTTCAGAGTCAAACCACAACATTCTGCCTCTGAACCCAGGGCTCTCTGCCATCTCATAATGCAAAATGCATTCGGTCCAACTTTGAAAATCCCTGTAGTTTTGTCGCTGTCCCAATGCTGTTCATAAGTGAATTGATGCACCATGGTACTTCCATTAAAAATATTATTGCTTATTGCCAAAAGAAATGAGCTGCCAGGTCATGAAAACATCTGGAGAGAACTTGGATTTACTCTACCAAGTGAGAGAAATCAATCTGAAAGGTCATATGTGTTTATCTACAAGACATTCCCAAACACACAAGACTATGGAGACAGAAATGTACAGTAATTGGCAGGGATTGTCCATAGAGGGATGAATAAGTGTATTTTTTTAACTAATTAATTAGGGTCAGGCAGTGGTAGCGCACGCCTTTGATCCCAGCACTGGGGAGGCAGAGGCAGGAGGATCTCTGTGAGTTTGAGACCAACCTGGTCTACAGAGCGAGATCCAGGACAGGCACCAAAAACTACACAGAGAAACCCTATCTCAGAAAACAAAACAAAATTAATTAATTAACTGATAAATTTTTGTGTTTATGGGTGTTTTGCCTGCATGTATGTCTGTGCACCATGTGTGTGCCTTGTACCTCCAGAAGCCAGAAGAGTGTGCCAGACTCTTTGAAACTGGAGTTATAGATGGTTGTGAGCTTCCATGTGAGTGCTTGAAGTCAAACCTGGGTCCTCTGGAAGAGCAGTCAATACTCTTAACCACTAAGCCAATCTCTCCAGCCACCAAGTACATTGTTTTTTAGGGAACTGAAATTGTCCTGTATGATACGGGTAGAATCCATACGTCATTATCTATTTGTTCAAGCATAAAATGTATAAATAACACCAAGAGTGAACCCTAAAGTGAACCATGGACTCTGACTGATAATGATATAAATATAGGTTGATTGATTGTAACAAATGTTCCACTGTGGTACAGGATGTTGATAACAGGAGAGGCTGTATGTGTGCTGTGAGGGTGTGGGAACAATATTGCTGAGAACCTAAAACACCTAGATATATATGCAAATATCCATGTGTTTGTGTGAGTGTCTGAGTGTGTGAGTGTCTCTGTGTGTGTATGTATGTGTTTGTGTGTGTTTGAAGATAAATAGACAGATGACAGGAAAATAGAAGGACTTGCTAAGTTACTGAGGCTGGTCTCTATCTCCTGGATTCAGGGGACTCTCCTACCTCAGCTTTTGAAATACTGGAATAGTTGGAACTGTGGCTGAGTACCACAATACTCCTTGGATGAAGTACACACACACACACCCCAAAAAGATCACATTGCAGGCTGTAGAGATGGCTCAATATTAAGAGTACTTGCTGCTCTTCCAGAGGATTCAAGTTCCATTCTCAGCACCCACACAGCAGCTCCAGTTCCAGGGTATCCAATGCCCTCTTCTGGCCTCCACAAGCTCCAGGCACCCAAGCGGCACACAAATATACAAAACACCCATACACACGAAATAAAAATAGAAATTTTAAAAACACTTAAAAATGATCACATTGTGGGAGGTTTTTTTTTTTTTTTTTTTTAAGACTAATTTTTTTTTAAATGTACCTGGGCATTTTGTCTGCATGTACACCTGCAAGCCAGAAGACCAGAAGAGGGAATCCGATCCCATGAAACTATAGTTACAGATGGTTGTGAGTTGCCATGTGGGTGCTGGGAATTGAACCCAGGACTTCTGGTAGAGTAGCCAGTGCTATTAACCACTGAGCTGTCTTTCCAGACTCCTAAACTGTGTTTTAAAATCGAAGCAAGCAGCTAGTGATGAGCTGAGGGGTGTAGCTGTGTGGTAGAGCACTGATCTATCAGGAAAAGGACTTGAGTCACTGAAAAGATAACTAGATTAAAAAAATACTTAAAGCTGAAGTAGTTAGGAAGACATAGAAATTAAGAAGTGAAGTGCGATTAGTTAAAATGTCATCTCTCCTGATGCCACTGGTAAAATATTAATATGCCAGCATCTGGGAGAACACAGAGGAGAGAGATTATTCCTTCCTTCCTCCCTCTCTCGCTCCCTCCCTCCTTCCTTCCTTACTTCCTCTCTTCTTCCCCTCCTCCCTTCCCTCCTTCCTTTCATTCTTTCTTTTTCTTTCTTTTTAAGACAGGGTTTCTTTGAGTAGCCTTGTCTGTCCTGGAACTTGCTCTGTAGACCAGGTTGGCCTCAAACTCACAGAAATCCACCTGCCTCTGCCTCCCAAGTGCTGGGATTAAAGGTGTGAGCCACAACCGCCTGGAGAGAGACAACATTGGTGATAGAGTTGGGGGTGTAGATCAACAGTGAAGTGTGCTTAGCATGTTCAAGACCCTGCATTTGACTTCCAGCCCTTTCCTCCCCTTGTCCCCCAAAAATTTGCTAAACTAATACCCTTCTGTATGGTGATATTTTATTTGTACTTAAATGTGATTTTATTTGTATGTTAATAAATAAAGTTGCCTGGGGGTCAGAGCTAATAGCAAGCTATTGCAGAAACTGGGCAGTGGTGGTGCACTCCTTTAATCCCAGCACTTGGTAGGCAGAGCTGGGTAGATCTCTGTGTGTTCAAGGATACAGCCAGCATGGAGACACACACCTTTAATTTCAATACCAACCATAGAAGACCTGGAGGTCTGTAGAGACAGGCAGTGACAAGGCAGTCATGTGGTTGGGTTTACAACCAATGAGAAGGCAGAACAGAAAGTGTTTATAAAGATAGACACACAGGAAGTAGGTCTCTTTTCGGAGAGGTAGGACCACCGCGACAGTGAAGGGTAAGGTTTTTAGCTCTTAGCTATTGCTCTGACGTCTTGGCTTTCATCTCTGTATTGGCTCTGTGTTTCTTATTTAATAAGATGGTTGGTTACATCTACACTTGTGTTAATCAGTTTTATGTCAGTTTGACACAAACTAGAGTCATTTGGAAGAGGGAGCCTCAGCTGAAAAAATTTCTCTACTAGACTGACTTGTGGGCCAGCCTGTGGTAAGTTTTCCTGATTGATGTTTGATGTGGGAGGGCCCAGCTTACTATGGACAGTGCCATCCCCAGGCTGGTGGTCCTGGGGTCTGTAAGAAAGCAGGTTGATGGAGCTTATTCAGGGACGCTTGGCTCAGTCTGGGAGGAGGGGACTGGACCTGCCTGGACTGAGTCTACCAGGTTGATCGCAGTCCTCGGGGGAGGCTTTGCCCTGGAGGAGGTGGGATTGGGGGTGGGCAAGGGGGAAGGGGAGGGGGTGGGAGGGGGGAGAACAGGGGAACCTGTGGCTGATATGTAGAACTGAATTGTATTGTAAAATAAAATAAAAGGAAAAAAACCATTAAAAAAAGAAAAGAAAAAAGAAAGCAGGTTGAGCAGGCCACGAGGAGCAGTCCTGTAAGCAACACTCCCCCATGGCCTCTGCTTGAGTTCCTGCCCTTTCTCCCTCACTGATGGACTGTGACCTGGACATGTAAGATGATATAAGATAAAATAAATGCTCCACAGGGTTACGGTGTTTGCTCTCAGCAACAGAAGTCTAACTGTAGCAGCCTTTAATAGCACATAAGAGAACACCGCATGAAAACAAAATAGAAGAAAAAAAAAGGATATTACATAGAGAAACAGAGTCATCAGGGCCATTGGATGAAAGTACTGGCCACACAGCCTGTGGACCTGAGTTTGAGTCCTGGAACCCATGGCAGAAGGAGAAAACCAACTCCTAAGTTATCCTTTGGCCTCTACCTGTGCATCATGGCACACATGTACACATACACTCATACAACCACACACATCGTGTGTGTGTGTGTGTGTGTGTGTGTGTGTGTGTGTGTGTATGTATGTATGTATATAATAAAAATAAATAAAATAATAAAACAATAAGAAAAACAAATCGTCAATTGTTTAAAAAGGGACTGTGAAGCATCAGACTGGATTCTGGGGGAATGACTAAGTGAATAAAAATGCTTGCCACACAAGAGTGGAGACTGGGGTTTGGACCCCCAGAGCCCGTGGAAAGCTGGATGCAGCAGCATCCATCTGTAATCCCAGCATGCCAGTTCATAATCCTTATGCCTATGGTGAGGTGGAACTTGCAAACAGAAGACTCCCAGAAGCTCACAAGTCGGCCTGGCATATGCAGTAATGAGGAAGAGCCCCTTAAACCAGGAAACACTCAAGTGTGGTAGAATGTTATTTTAAGGTTGTTATTTTTGTTTATGTTGCTTTTGTTTAACCCTGTGAAGCTGTGTTACTGTGCCTGTCTAAAACACCTGATGATCTAATAAAGAGATGAACAGCCAATAGTGAGGCAGGAGAAAGGATAGGCAGGGCTGGCAGGCAGAGAGAATAAATAGAAGGAGAAATCTGGGAGGAAAACATCAAGGAATGAGAAAGGAAGGAGGAGGACTTCAGGGGCCAGCCACCCAGCCACACAACCAGCAACAGAGTAAGAGTGAAAGTAAGATTTACAGAGAGAAAGGTAAAAGCCCAGAGGCAGAAGGTAGACATGATGATAAAAGTTAAGAAAGCTGGCTAGCAATACGCCAAGCTAAGGCCAAGCATTTATAATTAAGAATAAGCCTCCATGTGTGATTTATTTGGGAGCTGAGTGGCGGGACCCCCAAAAGAGCAAAAACAAACAAAATTTTGGCATTCCAACGTGGGCCCATATTTCCATGTAGGCTTAAGAAAGCTGGAAAAAAAAATACAGCTTCTTTTAAGAGTTTCTGCCTGCTGGTGAGGCCTTGAGCAGCTAGTACCTTAAGTAGAAACAAAAAACTAAGTAAAAGATGCCTGCCACAGAGCAAGCAACAGCATTCTAGAACTCTAGGAAGACTGAATGCAGTTCTCAGTCATGAACCTCTGACCCAGCTGTGAGCTTTAGGCTTGGCTTTCACGACCAAAGAAGTGGGTGGAGTCAGCCAAGAGAGCCACAAGGAGGATCCAGGAGTAGGTTAGCAGTTTGAAGGTTTGCTCACACGGTCAAAAAAGGCTAAAAGATACACAGTAAAAGAGGTCCAGATGGAAAAACCTCTCAACAGGTTCCAGTGTGTTTTACAATGTGCATAGGTATAAGAAAGAAAGAATATGGGTATGGACAGTCGTAGAAAGAAAGAAATAGTTTAAAAAATAAAGTCTCTAAAGAGAGAGTAAAAGTAATATAAAGGGAAAAAAAAGCTACACAGATGGGAAACACACAGGGAGTCTGGATCCTGTATAGTATTGTGTTGATTTTGAATTTTTTTTGATTGTTAGTAAACAAACAACAGCTGCTAAGAGACATGGGATTGAAAAGTGGGACTGAGGAAATAAATCAGCCTATATACTTTGGGAATGCCTTAACTTAAAAAAAGTTAAAAAAAAATACTTGTCAAATGGAAGTAAAAAATACTTTGAAGTTTTGTTCCCACAGGAGATAAGAGGTTGTGGATTCCTTCAGGAATAATATGGATCAGGTTTGATCAGGGGAGACCTCCTGAATCTTGACATGTGACATCTATCAATAAAAGTAACTGCTGGTCTTCTGAGGACTTGGTCATTTACCCACAGCCAGCAGGAAGCAGTTTAAAGAAAACTATGCCCACATTTCCAGGAGTTGTGGGTTGTGGGTGGTTTTTGGCTATTTGGTGGGCTATGGATGTTTGTTATCATTTAGGACAATTGCTGTGGATATTGCTCTATATAAATAAAACACTGATGGCCAGTGACCAGGCAGGAAGTAGGTTGCCAGGCAGGAAGTAGGTGGGACAAGGAGAGAGAATTCTGGGAAGTGGAAGGCTGAGGAGAGACACTGCAGCCACTGCCAGGAGAAGCAGCATGTAAAGACTCTGGTAAGCCACCAGCCACGTGGCAAGGTATAGATTTATAAAAATGGGTTAATTTAAGATAAAAGAACAGTTAGCAAGAAGCCTGCCATGGCCATACAGTTTATAAGTGATATAAGCGTCTGAGTGATTATTTTATAAGTGGATTGTGGGACTGTGGGGCTTGGGGAACCTGGAGAGAAGCCCTCCAGCAACAGACAATATAGTATATTGATACAAATTTAAAGTTATTTTTGTTACACTCTGTTTAAAGGACTTTTGTTTATTGATAAAAATTTAAGGTTATTTTTGTTACAACATATTGTATGTATGCTTCTATTTTTGTTTGAGATATTGTGCCTATGCAGTTCATTTGGAAATGTAGGGTGAAGTTCTAGTTTTTGAAAGCTATTATTATAAACTCTTTAGGATAATCAGAAAACATAGGTTAGTGGTTAGTAATTTATAACAATAAAAATTGTAGATATGTTAGGTATGCTTTCCAGATTATATAGAGATATATTTTAGATAGATGGTCTTCAAACCTCTCAAAGACCTACAGAATATGGCATTTAAAATGTTTTGTTAACTTAGGGCTTTTCATGACAATGAGACACATCTGTTCCTTGCAGAACCAATTTATTTCAGAGATGATAGGCATCAAAGGAACTCATTATGGAGTTTGCTTTCAATGTGGCAAAGTTATTCATTTGGCAAAAAGCTGCTCTTGCCTGGACTGATTGACAGTATGTTGTATAAACTGGACATGCAGGACCTTAGGAAAATGACTGCTAAACTTTGCCAAAACGAGGTGGGATGGTCTTTCATGGTTCCTCCTTCACAGAAGAAACTGCCAGACATTCTGCAGGACACAGAGTAAAGTGACTAACAAACTTTGCCAATATAGACAGTCTTTCAAATTCCATGCTTCATTGAAAAGTCTGTCAGATACTATGGGCCTGTAGGCTGAAGATGGATGTCCCAGTGTTGCAGAGGAACTTTGG